>NC_081411.1:279633421-279888421 GCF_030272615.1 Cryptomeria japonica
AGAACCATGCTTGCGTTTCTCCTTTTATAATTGCATTTATAATTATCAACGAATCCCCTTCCAAATAAAGATTTTTAAATCCCAATTTCAAACCCCATTCAATCGCCAAAAGAGCTACCTGAACCTCTGCTTCATTGTTCATGCCCTTCTCCAGTCTTTGAGCTCCTAGTGATAAAATGTTTCCATGCCAATCCCTAAACACCACCCCTGCACTTGAATCACTTGGATTACTTTTGATGCACTGCCGAAATTTGCCTTAATCCACCCTTCCTCTGGTGGTTCCCATTGATCTTTAATCTGTAGACCTGCTAACAACAAAG
Organism: Cryptomeria japonica; assembly: GCF_030272615.1. NCBI lineage: Eukaryota > Viridiplantae > Streptophyta > Pinopsida > Cupressales > Cupressaceae > Cryptomeria > Cryptomeria japonica. The sequence goes on from NC_081411.1 coordinate 279,633,742, forward strand.
ATGAATAATCTCATCTAGGCCCATGAACGAGCCTTATTATTATTGTTTGTTATACGTGCAATAATTAACTTCTAATTTTCACTTTCAAATATGATTATTTAATTTCAAATATGATTTTTCACTATGGATTTCACAAAATCTGATTGGTTTGCAATTTCACATGTGATTAAATTTCTCATTTGTTACATTTATCAAAATCATGTGTTTTCTTTCACTTCAAGTTGCTTTCATTAATTCATAGATTTTTAGTATAAAAATCTATCTGCAACTTCACATCTAAAATGCTAAAGCAGATTCTTATTTGTTCAATACAATCTAGACATAGAACTAATCTTGTCCATCTGCTGGGCTTCTATACTCTGTTATTCAAAATAGGTCTTCAAGCTTCTGTGCTCGGTAATCACTATGTAGCATCCCTGTGCATACACTTGCCCGCATACATTGTTTATCAACAGTTCCCTATTTATAAACAATTAGCTAATCGCTTAATCTCCTTGATCACATTTCCCATGATCAATCATAGCCATCAGATCTTCAAACTTGTCCAGGTTCAATGCATCTTTCGATCTGAAAATGTTTTACCTCGCCTTGGAACTTGCATATATTTCTTGGAACTTGTGCTAGGGTATTGCGGTTCAATCTATGCTGTAGATCTTCCTGCCGATCTTCCATTGCCATAGATTCTTAACAAACTATATTTACGACATACCAATCATTTAATCAGTTCCAGCTCATCAACTTCCTTCATTAAATAACGCATGTAAACATTTAATGCATTTTGTTACAGCTCGGTTACAACTCGGTTACAACTCGGTTACAACTGGGTAACAACTCGGTAAATACTAAACTTCACTTGGTAGACATTCCACCTTCATTAACCGATAGCGATAACCTTAGGGTATACCGACTAGGTTGCTTAGGGTTTACCGACTAGGTTCTTTGCTTGATAACATAGTATAGTATTAACCTTACAATTTACAACATATGTATGATGTTAAAACAATCTAAACATCATGATCTCATCATTGTCTGACTTGGTAATAGTTTCCCATTGAATACCTTATTCATCCTCGTATTCATCATATTCTTTCCTGTGTCTTTTACCGACAACTTTATACTCTTCAAATCATACTTCTCAAGATATGGCAACATCATACTGAATTAGAAAATCAATTTCTTGACGTCAATGACAAAATAATAATATCAAGACAGTAAACATCCTTAATCAGTTATATCCATACTCATCAATAACCTTCTCAATATCGTTTATTAAAATGTCAACAATCCTTCATTGTCTGTTATAATGCTAAATTGCCAACAGGTGCAACATATTTGGTTATCATATGATTCCAGCACTATGAACCCATTCGTTTAATGTAGATCTTCATCCGATCACTCCATATCCAATAGTTGTCGTTGGTAAACTTGGGACCCTCCTTCTCCATCATCTTTCACACAATCTTTCCCTCAAGATGTTAGGATTTCTGCACATAGAGGACCAATGCTCTGATACCAATTGATAAACCTAGAGGATTCAGTTAATATTGAGAGCGGAGGTGAATCAATATTAACAAAAACTGAAACTTTTAACACCAGAACAAACTTATCTCAGATCTAAAAACATTCAACACTTAAACCAAATCTTCATAACATATTTCCTTATCAAATCTAGATAATCATTTCCTCTTATGCAAACTTATTAATCAAATCAACCATCAATTCAATATCAGATCAACTAACACAGTTACCAACTTATTAACTGATCAAAATACTTCATCATTCATATAATTATGATTATCAGTAATCACTTTAAGATCTCTGATAAACAAACATAAACTATCTTTACCGATTATCAAAAATTAAACATGAACATCACAAGAAAAACATACCACACATGAACACCATGTTTTTCACGTGGAAACCCAAATAGGGTAAAACCATGGTGGGAATTGGTATCCACAAATATTTTGCACTCTTTCGGAATGCGCCCTGTTGGGAGCCAAGCTCGGTTAGAAGCTTACAATGATGCCCTGTTAGGAGTCACCCGGTTAAGGGATTTACCTCAACCTTGTTAGAAGCTTTGATCTATTAGGATCAATCTCGCAAGACGATTTATAAATCAGATATTGAGTCACCCTGTTAGGGAATTTTACAATGTGAGGCCTGTTAGGACCTACCCGGTAAAGGGATTTTAGCTGCTGTAATTGTTAGAGAACAACAGTGAATGATTTGTGTATAGCACTCTACTACTTGCTTGATCGGAACTAATTAAGTTCTAAGTTTGTATCTCTTTGGAAGATCTTCTCACACACACTGGTTTGACTTCTCACACTTCTCAAAATCACTGACAATACAAAAAATCAACTTTGCCGACATAAATAAATTTTACAACTAGGTCAGCATCAAAACCCTAAGACTTAGTACATAGATCATCATAGATCTTTACAACTCATTACAAATCATTATAGGGATCATTACAATCAACTAAAAAACAATATCGGTCGTTGAATGATCATAAATCATCACAACAAGTCGATCTGGTACAAAGTCAAACCCTTAGCACATTCCGCTAAGCACTTTACACATTCCCAAGAAATTCGTTCTCCAAATGCACCAAAATATATTTCAAACTCCTCATGCGGTTTGTGCCGCGTTATCATCAACACGTGAACTTGATGTAGATCACCGCCAAACCAAAAATCATTACCAGTTAAGAGAATTCTTTACCAATCCTTAAACCCTTCTTAAACCTTGGCAAAACTTCATCAGAAATTCAAAACATGCCTTCCAATTACTATCATAGGATGCGGTTCCGGTTACATACTCAAGTCGATCATAAAAGATTATGTATCAAACCACAAGTCACCAAACATCACCAATCACCCGATTCCATCAAAACTCATCTGCTTTATTGGTTAAGGTCCTAATTCGTAGTCTTGTCAGTAAACTTTGTCAAACTGTTAAACTCTTACTCCGCTAGACCAAATCACTTAGCCAACAAGTCAATCACCAAAAACCAACTGTAAACATCATTAAACATCAGTTGAACCTGGTTGCCATCAATGACAATATAAATAACTGATCATGTCATCTTCCTCTACTGGTTCATTCATCCACCATCATCTCATCTTCATCAGTTATGCCAAACACACCAACAAAATATGCCTTTATTCCACCTCTTTCTTGGTAGACTACGGCGCTAGGCGCCATAGTCCCCCTAGATTAGGCCCAAATTTGAATATGTCGATGTATTCATTCCCATCAGTTGAATTGTGATCCAGATATTTGAATATGACCATTGGAGATCAACCTAATTTACGAGATAGCTTGGAAACCTTATATAAAAGCGTTTTTCCTAATTTATTTTCATCCATTCACATTCAAACACTTCCTACAACAAGTATATGAGAAAACTTCTTCAAATTTGAGCATTATGGTGCAATAACATACAACAATATTCATGCAAGTGGATCCTCATGATTTATCTTGTTTTCTTATGTCATGTTATTACATTAATACTTGCGTGTCCTATCCAAAAAGCATTGCATAATCATCAACATCATCATCTTTGAGGTATATATTGTGAATTTAAACATTTCATTAAGGTTTCAACCTTCCCTACAAGGGAATGTTCTCTTTCCTATCTATTATCATCGTAGTGTCAATTCCAAACCAAGGGTTTGAACTAAGAAAACCCCTATAAGACCAACACCATTTTCCTTCCTTGTGTATAGGTTTTAGATTTGACAAATAAGAATTATAGATTTAGAAAGTGTAGACAAAGATGAAGAGATCCGAACTTTGAAGAAACTGAAAACCATGGACAATGGAAATCGTTGTCAGTGTCTGACACTTTCTTGATGAAATTTCAAAGAGATATTTTGAGTGACATTTTGATCCTAAATTTGTTTCTAACATTTGCATCAAAAACCTTCAAGACGAGGTCACCTATTGACATAGCCCGATACTTTAGGTTCAAATTGCAAACACAAGTTCCTCTCTGATTCTCATTTCTAGAATTATTCTCGAAGTTTGCATATTTGTTTTGTAGCTTACTATTTATGCTGATTAATATCAATTTTGCATCTTTATACCTATTTATTACATTCTCTTATCAAATTAAATCACTCAAGAAAAAGAATAATCTAATCATTATGCCCAACTCTTCTAAGGGCTTGTAGTTGGGCCTATTGATTATTCTTGAATGTATTATTAGTGTAGATGGATTTTGATTCCTAGTTTACATAATTAGACTAGTGAATCCCATTTACCTACATTACAATATGTGTATGGGTATATTTGATTTTCTCATTTTGTAATGAATAAATTTACTATTATAAAATAAGCAACTAAAAAGGTTTCAAGGAGAAGAATTTTAGAAAATGACTATGCTTGAAAAGGACATAAATTATAAAATAAAGATAGCTAGATATGTACAATAGATGTACATTTATAGGAATAAGATCCTTTGAGAACGCTACACTAATTCTATGGATTATGGATTTTGCAAGTGCTAGAAGTTTTTTATTCAATGGGACCACTTACACAGTGACTACCCTCTTTTTTGTTGTGTTTTTAGAATTATAATAATTCCTACTATATTGCCATCCACAATATAATCTTTGATGCATTTAAGTGAATTACTATATTGTAAAAAGAAACAACTTTTCAAGTTTTGTGGTTAGATTTATGACCAATGGATGACTTCCTAAATTGAAAAAGCATGAGCACATAACACATTCAAACATGGATAACAATTTATTTATTTTTAATGTAGGAATTTTAATAACACTTTGATATGCAAGTGTTTGAATAATTGACATCCTCATATTTAATTGATTAACTCAAGGAACCCCATTAATGGGAGATGTATATTATTTTATATTTTATATTTATATTATATTTACATTATATATACATTATATATTATAAAATTAAAAATTAGATATTAAATTTAAATACTATATAATATATAATATATAATTTATAATTTAATATATAATATAATTTAGTATAATATAATATAATATACTACAATATATAATAGATACTATATAATCTAATTGTTCAATCTTATTTCCTCCTTGCAATCATGATATAAAGAATGCTATGATGATAAAATGGTTTTAAAATATTATATAAAAATTAACATGATCATAAGACTGGGCTTGGAGTTTTTTTTTTTATTGGTAAAAGTTATAGTTTATATTAATTGGAAATCAAAAGTTACATAGCCAAAAAAATAGTTCCTTCCATGATAAATCCTTATTAATCCAACCTATCTATCTATTCTCCAACCTCATACAAATCAAAATCCACATTTCCACCATCAACCAAACCTGCTAACACCCTTATACAAAAGGACCTGATTGCAAAATGGTCCTATAGTAGAGACATACATCTACAACTCTTAATATTTATCCTTGGTTTGAAGAGCCCCCTTCATACATGCTCCTGTTGAGCCAATTATCTTCTTTTATTAAGTATGGTTTTTTTTTTTGCCTTTCTTCTTTGTCACCTCTTCTTCTTGATCTTGCATACTTGCCTTTCGATCCTTCATATACTCTGTGATGTGCCTCCATCCGTCTTTCACCTCTACCCTCCTTGCTTCTCTATCATCATCTGCCCCCCATACTATGAATGGTCTCAATGGTGGCTCAAAGTTGGCTGCATAAACCCATTCACCCCCATCAACCACAAAACCATCACCATGTTGTGCCATAGCTAAGAAGGAGTTTAGGCCATCCTTCCATTCTTCTTTCACACACTCCCTCATTACCCACTTCACATACTAGTCTTTTGACGCCATTTCCAGAAACCAATCCAAAAAAATGGAGGCCACATCTACATTAGTGCGGTATCTAAAAGAAGATTTCATATATTTCTCCCCCGACAACATATGCACCATTTCGAAAAATATGCGGTCCTAAATTTTGAAGATGCACTTCATTCTTTCTTTTGTTATCTCAGCCTTGAAATCTCCTTGAAAACTCCTCGAAAACTTACAGTCCCAAAAGAAAAATTTGCTTCCATCTCAGATAGTTATGATTGCAACTCTATTTTCTTTGAGAATACTACCTTAGTAAAACCAAAATCGGGTGAACTCACAATGTTGGTTCCCACCTTTTGGTACATCTTGATTTTTTCCGAAATCATACATTTTGTAGAAAATATAATGATTTAATCTTTAAGAGGTCCCATTTGAAGTAATTAATTGAAGAGAGTTAGATCAAAGGCTCTTAGTTCAAAATTTCTTGGCTAGAACCTCTCTACTCCTAAATCATACTCACAATGGAGTCTCCTTTGCATCTATCAAATGATGATAAAAAACCAATTTTACATTAGCTTTTGGGGGTCAAATGAATTCATTTAGAAGTTTTGTTTTTCTAAGTATTTAGTCCTTATTTATTTTTTATTTTTCAAGGAAAAGGTGGCAAGCCACCATAATATATAAATATAATAATAAGAAGGATTACAAAAAACTGGTTCATAGAGCATACCGGGAGGAAATAGCCAGTAAGAAAACCTCCGGTTATAGCCCGAGACTATAAAATAAATACCATAAACTAATAGGCCAAAATATCTATAGTGTCATAAAATTGCGAACCTAACAATTTTTGACTGGATTAGGGTCCTCACGCATGCGAACTCGAATCCTCTAGCCTGATTGGAGACTGAAGATTGCTCGGCTTGCGGAAACAACTTCTTCCTTGGCCTCTGCATCACCCCGTCCACACTCTGCCTTGGAGAAAGGGGTAGGACAGAGGCATGGCACCACTGTCCCCCCTTGGATAGGGGTGTGGCACCCTTGCCCTCCCAGGTTAGGGGCCTGGTGCCTCTGTCCCTACCCTATTTTGGGTTAGGACCCTTCCTAGAGCATGCATTGTGAGTTGTGCCTCGGGAGGGAAAATCCCCCTATGTCGGCCTGCGGCGAAATTCAAATCCACCAACATGTATTTAAGGGGCATTCATCCTCTCATTTGCATAAGTTGGATAAGCTGGATAAGTGGGATTTTGATAAGGTCATGTTGCATAAGCGATCAAGCATTAAAGAGCATTCAAGCATTGTTTTCCAGCTTTGAGCATTCACAAGTCTCCCTTCAAGGCTTGGTGTTGCATTCAAGTCAATGATTCAACCATTGAAGAGGAGATTGATTTCAACATTCAATTCCACACAAGCATTTCTATCAACATTGCTACTACAACCTCCCTTGAGGTGACTTACAATCCAGTTTTTCATTTACATCTACTTGCAAGTACTTTCTTTCATTACTTGGTTAATTCCAAAAATAGGGCTTGACCTAAAGGCAAACCCCCAATCCCAACCCATTTTCCTCTCTTTTCTATGTGTAGGTTGTAGGTGCACAACTGTACTTTCAGATTCGGGCTTCATTTGCAGAGGCGGAAAAACCCTTTTCGTTTCGCAGATTTTTCGGAGGACTGTGTACATTCCCGCCACAGTTTGAGAAATTTTCCTCAAATTCATAGGGCGACTTCGTCTCGACATTTTATTGCCAGATCCAGGTGCACAACTTCATCCCATATTCCGATCTCAAGTTATAATCGATTCTTTGTCACTTTTGCACTACACAATTCAATCAATTTCCTTTCCATTTCAAACAAGAAAGAGGGGATCAACATAGCATTCCCCATTCATTCAGAATTCAATCTACCATCTTTGTGTGGAGAGATTGAATCTAGTGAATTATCCTCTCCTCTTTCTAATGTAATGGTGAAAAGTGCTTGAATGGTAATCGATAGCAAAACTCTCATCTCTCTTTGAGGGAAAGGGTAGTTTTCCTTCTTGATTTATCATTCACCATTTTCCCACCATTACATTTTGGTGAACTCGACGTCTTGCATGCTTTCCTTTGAACAAAATTGTATATTTTTCATTTACAAGTTTCAACTTTCTGCAAACTTAGTGGTTAATTCATTAAAACCCTAGTTTTTAAAATTAAAATTGAACTTGTGATTTGTAAAAATTGCTTGTGGTTATCTTAGATCTGAAAATTGTCTTGATTGTCAAATTCAACTTCCTTATTGTCTTGTTCAATTTGCAATTAAAATTTACAAAATTAAGAGGTTACTTGTTAAAACCCTAATTTTCAAAAATCATCTTGAACTTGTACAAAAATTGGATTTCCATTTAATTTTCAGATTTTTGATTGTTCTCAGATTTGTCTACAATTCAAATTTTCAATTTCCCCCCTTTTTTTTTCCCAAAATTCAAATTTCAAAATTAATTGGTTAAGTCATCAAACTCTAATTTTTAAAATTAATTGGATTTTGTGTGAATTTCAAATCAATTTTAGTAATATTCAGATTTCTAAACATTTTCCAAGGTGTCCCTATCCATTAGGTTCGACTCTTTTCAAAATTGCAATGCCATTAATCTTTTTCTTCAAAACCCTAATAAGGTCCTATTTTCACATTTGCACCTTCTTTTCACCCATCTAGAGATTGTAAAATTCACCAATTTTTTGGGGTTAGCTTTAAAATCATTGTAATATCCATCCTTGAAAATTTCAAAAAAAGTTGGTCGGACCATGTGTGTTACCGCCACGGTCCTTGACTTTTTTTTTGAAATTTCGGGAGACTGTTATGACTGTATTTAATAGCCTAAATCCAAAAGATTGACCGATTTTATCAATTTTTGATCCCTTTAGAATCAGAAACACCTTCAAAATTCAACACTTCAACTTTCAAGAAATTTTTTAAAATTAAGAGGTTAATTATAGTCTACGGTGATTTTAAAAATTCTACTTTTAAAATTAAGTGGTATTCCCTTGGCCCTAATTTTAAAATTCCAATTTCCTTTCATTTTTGGAAATTGTGTCATCCTCTTCCTCCAACAAAGTTCAAATTGTGTAATCGTTATTTTCTTGAATCTTGCATTACTCAATTTTGTAAGCTTTGTTCCATAGTCCAAAATTCAAATTTTCTCTCTAGTGCATGAGTTTTACCACTATTGGTCCTACCTATCCTATCCCTGTTAGATGAAGCATTATAATTAAGGCATCCCAAGGTTTAATTACCAAGGAGATGGAGCCTAATTTGGGTGACTTCTTTAATCAGGATCATGCTAATTCTTCTCATCCTACTCATGCGTCTATTCACCCGATTGATGGATCCCATGATGAAGAAGAATCTTTAACTAGGGTTTCTTTAGATCAACTTTCTACATTGGACATCAATTTGATAGCTTTCAACAATGGATATCCCAAGAATACCCTAATAGTGAAGCTCTTCTATTAATTGAAGGTCTTAAGCGCATGCTTCAAAGTGATAAGCATGGAATTGATGTATTGCGTGGCATTGCACATATTGTTGATTCTAATGTCATGCCTATCAAGAGTTGTGCCGAAACCCTAGCTTATTTCACAATGTTCAACACAAGTCAATTCCTCTATTCTTTTAGCGCATTTGTTAGTCTTTTAGCACGTCTGTATTAAAGTAGCTTTGACTAATCATATGAATAGTATTCCTACCTTCACATCTAACATCATGGCTACTTCAACTTAAAATTTCATTCCTACAACCATAGGTCATGGGAGCAATCTCTCTTCTTCATTTAACCCTCCTTCATTACCTATGTCTTCAATGAGTGTTCCTATTATTCCTCAACCAATCAGTGTGACACAAGGGGGCAATTCCTTCAACAACTTTATTCCTCCTTTAAGTGTCCCTTTTCCTACTTAATCATCACCAATGCCTACTTATCATAATGTCCTAGCAACATATTCTCAGTCCATGCCTTCTTTCAACAACATCACACCACCTTCTCAATCACCCATGTCTAACATCAATTCTTCCACCGAAATGACAATCAACAATCTTGCTCAAGCCATATCCTCCTTAGAACACCAAATTGCTTCCATGAGTCAATCCAAGTTTAGTGTGCCCACCTTTGATGTTGCGAGCCCACTTTCTCTTGATATTGTTAAAGCCATGCCACCTAAACATGTGGAGATCCCTCAATTGGAACTCTATAATGGAAAAGGTGATCCTCTTACGCATGTCAAAACATTTCAAACCTTATGTACTAATTTTGCTTATGATCAACGATTGTTTGCAAAACTGTTTACACAAACACTAAGAGATAAGGCCTTACAATGGTATTTCTCTTTGCCTTCTTATTCTATCACTTCCTTTCACCAACTGGCAAATGCTTTCATCGAACAATTTCAAAACAACGTTGGTCCTAAAATCACTTTGACTGATTTAATACATTGTAAACAAGGTGTTAAAAAAAAGTGACTGATTTTTCATGTACCTGATAATGATATTCAAAGAATTTTCATTTCTAATTTATAAAAAGATATCACGGAAAAGCTTCTTTTGTCCGAGTTTACTTTCTTTCTGTAGTTGTGTGCACACTCTACAATTATCAACTGGCTGTGAGTCAAATGGAGCAATCCACTCCTATGGCTCTGAGTGAGAAGGGAAGAGTGTTCAACAACCATTTGTGAAGTTCAAACAAACAAAAAGTTTCATCAAGTTCAATGATCCAATCAAGAACAACCATGTGAATGCTACAACAAGTGTGCCTTCTATTTCTAAATTTTTCCAAAGAGAAAGACAATTTACTCCTTTGAATGAATCTTTACATAGTATTATGTCTCAGTTGTTGCACATAAATGTTATCAAACTTCCTCCTATAAAATAAATTGATCCTTCCAAACTTGCATCTCCTTATTTTGATAACAATTCCTTTTGCCAATTTCATCGTCAACTTGGTCATGGTATCGAGAAATGTTTTGCATTGAAAAATAAGGTTCAAGACTTGATTGATAATAATACTATATCTATGGCATGTGTGAATGATAAAGTAAATAAATCAGTTGCTCCTCCTAATCAAAATCTTAAGATTTTCACCAATCCCTTGCCATCTCATACCTCTAATGTTATTGAGATTGTGCCTAATTCTCTCACTTCTGAAGAATTCACCTCTATGGTTCCAAACTTGGTTAATATGGTAGAAACACAAGATACACCTAAGGATCTTTGTATTACATTTGACCCTAGTGAGACCATTAGAGCACCCAATGGCCCTTTATACATAGTTGCAAAAGTTAAGGATATCCCTTGCCGTGGTGCCCTGATTGATCCCTCTTGCATAGTTAATGTCATAACTGAAGAGTATCTTTTCACTTTATGATTGCATAAGCCAATATATGATGCTTCTAATGTGGTTGTGAAGTTATTTGATGGCTTCTATTGTCCTACCATTGGCTCTATCACCCTTCTTGTTGAAGTACATACTAAATCCATGGATGTTGACTTTGTTATCATACCTTCTTCTGAGCTATTCCATGTGAATTTGGGCTATCCTTGGCTATCTTCCATGCAGGCTATTACTTCAATCCATAGGTGTCTTAAATTTCCTCACAATGGAGAAATCATAGCCGTGAACCATAGCTTATTTCATCCATCCAAAAGAAGACCCAATGTTCCTATTGATCTCTTTTGGCCTAAACAATTTCAATCTCTTCCATCAAGGAGCGATGCTCTTTTCCTATCTTATCAAAAATGGAAGAATGATATGATCTTATCCTTAAGTCAACCTAGATCTCCAACACTTGACATTCCTATTATTCTTCAAGATGAGGTTCTTCCCCTCTCGGATAGAACTAATCTCCCTCCTACGGAAAATTGTCCACCTACTCCTATGGATGTGACTTTACCTTCTCTTAAGGAGAACAACAATATTCCTTCTAAGGTTAGACCTATACCTCCTCCTCATGATGGGCCTAGTCTCGTTCCTTCACCTCAACCTAAACTTTCAACTATCAAGGAGAGAAATATTCCTACTTTTTCAAGTGTTCCTCCTCCTTCTTAGCCTTCCACTAAGACTCAACGGAATCATTGTGCGAGAGAAGGCCAATGAAGATGTCGTGTTGGAGATCCTGAAGCTATCCTCAAAATACTCAATCTCCTCAGACTCCAACAGTTGACATGATTCCCTTTTCTCCTAAGAAAGATGTTAAACCTACATCTCCAAATCATAAGTTGCATAAAACATGTGATGGTTTTACTCCTATTCGTGTTCTTGCTCCTCTTTCTCTAAACTTTGATGAAGAAATGGGTGAAAATGTTATTCATAATGGTAATACAACTCCTAATGCTTCTGATAGTGAGTATGTGTTGTTGATGTGCACAAGCATTTATCAGATGAGTTTTAACAAGCCCTAATCCTATCTCCTCGAATAAAACAAAGTGACTTACAACATGAGCATAGTCCTTGTTTGGATCTTGTGATAGCTCCATCTGCTGTGCTCGATGTTGCTCCTCTGGCATATTGCTCGCCTTCCAGAAATAGTGATCAACAAGATCGGGAGGCAGATGTCGTGCTAGATTAACAATATTAGCACTGCATATCTTTATCCCTCTCCTTTCTTTCTCTTTTGTGACCATTCTTCTATGTGTATCCCTGCTCTTCTATTATTCCCTTAATGTCTAATTGGGGATGATGAAAAGCATTGAGATCTTTTCTTGGTCTCTTTCATGTTGACTCAAAAGACATCCTCTTTTCCTTTTCTTCTAAGGTAGTGTCCTTCTTTGGGGAATGAAGATTATTATATGCATATACATACATGATATACATGAGTTATCATACAACATACTGACCTCGAGGAAAGTGACACTACGTCATGTTTTGTGTTCATTATCCTTGGGTTTATACCTCGATTGGGGGCTAAATCCTTGCAATAATGTGCTCCCTCCTCTCTCTCTTGGGTGTATCCTACCTTAAAGCAATTGCTCCCGATAAGGCACGTGCGATCGCTTTAATGTAGGGGCATATACTTCGCTCATATTTTCCTTCTTGTGATACTTAGAATTACTTAGCGAACTTTGTTTTACTTTGTAATCTTTTTATCCTTGCTTTCATGACTCATAGTGAAGGGAACTTTGCTACTTGCAGTCATGGTTCTCCCCTTCTCGATCTTCCCTTTTACTTTGTCAATCGAAGTCGTAAGATCCTAAGTCCACTGGGCACTTGACACATCTTGCCTCCTAGATGTGGTAAAAGTCTTTCAATCTTGTTTCCTTGTACTTTACCGATAGTATTGGCGTATGCTTATACTCCCACTAAAGTGGGGGATAAATGTAGTGTCATAAAATTGTGACCTTAACAATTTTGGACTGCATTAGGGTCCTCACGCATGTGAACTCGAATCCTCTAGCCTGATTGGAGGCTGGAGATTGCACGGCTTGTACAAAAAACTTCTTCCTTGGCCTCTGCATCACCTCGTCCGCACTCTGCCCTAGAGAAAGGGGTAGGACAGGGGCGTGGCACCACTGCCCCCCCTTGGACAAGAGTGTGGCACCCTTGTCCTCGCAGGACAGGGGTGTGTCACCCCTGTTCCTGCCCTATTTTGGGGCAGGACCCTTTCTAGAGCATGCATTGTGGGTTGTGCCTCGGGCAGGAAACTCCCTCGATGTCAGCTCGTGACGAAATTCAAATCCACCAACATGTAGTTAAGGGGCATTCATCCTCTCATTTTCATAAGTTGGATAAGTTGGATAAGTGGGATTTCGATAAGCTCATGTTGTATAAGCGATCAAGCATTCAAGAGCATTCAAGCATTCTTTTCCAACATTGAGCATTCTCAAGTCTCCCTTCAAGGATAGGTGTTGCATTCAAGTTAAGGATTCAACCATTGAAGAGGAGATTGATTTCCATATTCAATTCCACACAAGCATTTATATCAACATTGCTACTACAACCTCCCTTGAGGTGATTTACAATTCACTCTTTCATTTAGATCTACTTGCAAGTACTTTCTTTCATTCCTTGGTTAATTCCCAAATTGGGGTTTGACCTAAAGGCAAACCCCCAATCCTAACCCATTTTCCTCTCTTTTCTCTATATGTAGGGTGCAGTTGAGCAGCTGTACTTTCAGATTCGGGCTTCATTTGTAGAGACGGAAAAACCCTTTTCATTTTGCGGATTTTTCTTCGGACCGTGTACATTCCCGCCAGGGTCCAGACAAATTTTCCTCAAATTCGCAGGGCGAATTCATCTCGATATTTTATTGCCAGATCCAGGTGCACAACTTCATCCCATATTTTGATCTCAAGTTATAATCGATTCTTTGCCACTTTTGCACTACACAATTCAATCAATTTTCTTTCTATTTCAAATAAGAAAGAGGGACCAACTTAGCATTCCCCATTCATTCAGAATTCCATCTACCATCTTTGTGTGGAGAGATTGAATCTAGTGAATTATCTTCTCCTCTTTCTAATGTAATGGTGAAAAGTGCTTGAATGGTAATCGATAGAGAAACTCTCATCTCTCTTTGCGGGAAAGGGTAGTTTTCTTCTCGATTTATCATTCACCATTTTCCCACCATTACAATCCTAATACAATCTAAATATCAAGCTCATCGCAAGCTTTCCCAAATAATATAGTAAATTTTGAATAACAAAATACCAATCACACAATGATTGGAAGCCCTAGAAGGCTACAACTGACTCGAGATTAGATAGTTGATCTTGTACAAAAAGGGAACCATGGATCCAGTCACTAAAAGCCAAGATCGAGGAGTGACTCGGTTGAGAGCTCCCAGTATTTAGTCCTTATTATAAGCTTTCTAAATAGTATAATTTTTAATATATTTAATTTCATTAATATATTTTATTTTATTTCTTATGAATGTAGGTTTTTCACCACACATGAACTTCTTTGTTCAATGCATTGGGAAAAATAGTAAACTAATTCAATTTTTTTTTGAAAAATATCTATGCACTAGGTATTGATGTCTTCTTTCTAACAAAAAAAATAAAATTGAATTTTGATATAAATAGAACAAGTTATGTGTTCAAACGCACACCTATATCTAAATTATAATTAGTTGGACTTCAAAACTTAATAAAATGAAAAATATTTAACATATCACAATCAAACCAATTGCATATGCTAGGTACTGATATTACAAACCAAAATTCAAAAGAGTTAGGTTTTTATCATTTATAGAAAAAACGTTATGCATTTGGGATGCACATCACTCTTAAAAAATGTTGTTTGCTGTAAAAAACTACTTTTTGAGGGAGATGAAAAAATCAATAAAATTTTATTCAAAAAAAATGAAAAAAATATATTTAGAATATACAATCAAGATGTTAAAAATCACTAGTTTACGTCATCTCAAAATTCTTAACTGTTTAAAAGCTATAGGTGTCGAAAAGTGAAGATTTTCTTCAAAATGTTCATCTAAGTGTCAAATTTGGTCAAAAAGTGGGAACCGGTATTGTGAGTTCACCCAATCCCCTTGAGATAAACCCAAATGCTAGGAAAAGATTCTTGAAATGTTGACATTGAGGAGCATATATTGTCTATCAGCTCCCACCCGCCATCTCCTCTCCATCACTTCAAGCCGACCCATGGTAGAGTCTTAATATTTGTAAATCTGTCCATCAACTGAAAGTATATGACACCCACCTCTACGTACTCTACAATCGGAGCCGTCATCATTTAGCAACAATCAAGAAGGAGGGGGGGGAGTTGAATCAATCTTCATCAGATTAACACAAAATTAAACTCCAAAACACAAACTGATAAACTGCATCAATAAACAGATAAGAAAATTAGCAACACAACACACAACACCAAGATTTTTGACATGGAAAACCCGGTTAAGGGAAAAAAAACGGTGGGAACCTACCCACAGTAAGATGATACTCTGTAATAGTATGTGAAAATTATTACAATGAGGAATGCACATGCATTTAGGCACACTGCCTATAGCTCACTGTTCAAAATATATTTGCCCGAAAGGCTACAACCCTCAGGGAAGTCTCATTGACTTACAATATGATTCAAAATACAATCCGGAAGAAATGAACTGAAAGAATAGCATCTCCAAATGCCTGATTATAGTTCCAGTTAAGAACACATGTTTTCTTTGCAACACTAATCTCTCCTCAATCAAAATACTGAAGGATAAATCTCTTGTTCGCACATAAACCTCTCTCTGATAATGCAGACACACCATCGACACCAAAACTAAGTGAATAACTCACCTATATATATATATATATATATATATAATTCATCAACCTTGATAACAAGGTTGACTAAACCCTCAACCCTCAACTCACAAAATTACATTACATGATAAAAAGATCAACCACCAAACCAATATAATGATTTACATTACATAGCATGGACCTAATTTAAATTTTGATACGATCACATCCACCGAAAATCATGCCAAGATCAACCACAACATGTTACACAATTAAAAATACCACATAACATGAAAAATCAATACTAATTGATGAAAACCACAAAAAACTCACACATCGATCAATACGGATCGCCAAGAAAAATAGGACAAAACTAGGAAGCACCAACAAGCACATTAGAATCATCACCAACACCACTTATCAAATCTTCACCGATCAACATCAGAAAGCTCAAGAACACAACCAATCAACAACTGTCACAAAGAAAGATTACTTGCGAGGCACCAAATCATGAACCATTTGAAATGAAGATACATAAGATAATCCCAAACAATATCCCAAAAATTCAGCACAAGATCTAATCACAACAGAATATACCAGAGGAAATACCAGATTCTGTAGAATAGTGATCAACAAAACAAAACTACAAAACTGGATCAGAAAATCTTCCCAAACTCACCGGAATAAATCACAGGAATATGTTGACATCAATGACAACAACATATCCTAGTAGCAGCAACGAACAACCATATCCAACAACTCCAACAATCTCCCCCTTTTGCATTGATGAGACCATATGAATGTGAAAAACAGTTAATGCAAAGAAAGAAGATATCACCAACAAACTCCCCCTAAGATCAAGATAGATAATGTAGTTTTTCACATGATCTCTCTCCACCTTTGACAACAATGCCAAAGAAAACCAAAATCACTCCCAAAATAGAAACACGAATCTCTCCCCCCCTTGGGACACACAACCAAATCCATAGACTACTCCAGCAAAGGAGTAACACCACTCATCAATCCAGATAAAAGAATAAGGCACTGAAATTCACTGGATCGATGCAGCTCAATGCATCTAGTTCTCATCAAGAGGGGTGGATACCCCTAACTTGTCTCTCAAGCAAATAAATGTATCTGCAGGCAAAGGCGTAGTGAAAATATCAACAATTTGTTCCTTTGTAGATACATATTCTAGCTTCACCTTCTCTTCATTGACTTGCTCTCTTAAGTAATTATATTTGATTGATATATGCTTAGTCTTTGAATGTTGCACCAGATTCTTTGACATGTTTATAAAATTGGAATTATCATAGTATATAACAATAGGCTCATCATGAATAACTTTGATATCTTTCAACATTTGCTTCATCCAAACTATGTGAGTGCAATTACTAGCAACAATAATGTACCTAGCTTCAACAGTAGATAAGGATACTCAATCTTGTTTCTTGCTAGCCCATGAAACCAACTTCTTACCTAAAAAGAATGCTCCATCGATAGTAATCTTCTGGTAATCAACATCACCGATCCAATCTGCATCAGTGTAGGCATACAACATGAAATCATCATTCTTTGGATACCATAAACCATATTGCTTAGTTCCCTTTAGATATCTGAATATCCTCTTAACAACAGTGACATGACTCTCCTTTGGATCAGCTTGATATCTAGCAGCTATACACACAACATGCATAATGTCAGGCCTAGTCTGAGTAAGATATAACAGTCCACCAACCATAGATCTGTACAAACTTTGATTAGCTTTCAGAGATTCATTATTTTGAGAGAATTTACAACCAGTCACCATAGGAGTTCCAACCAGTTTGGAATCATCTAATCCAAACTTCTTCAACAATTCCTTCACATACTTAGTTTGAGATATAAAGATACCTTTTCTTGTCTGTGCAATCGAAAAACCTGGGAAAAACTTCATCTCACCAATCATGGACATCTCGAATTCTTTCTGCATATTATTGGAAAACTTTATACTCATATCATCATCACCACACAAAATAATGTCATCAACAAAGACTTCAACAATCAGAATGTTATCATTTCCAATCTTAAAGTACATATTATTGTTCGCAACACCTTTAGTAAATCCCAATTTCAACAAGTAATTGTCTAATCTAGCATACCAGGCTCTAGGAGCTTGTTTCAATCCATAAAGTGCTTTCTTCAACTTACATAACATGTCTCCATCATCCGATAGTGAAAATCCATCAAGTTGTTCAATGTAAACTTCTTCCTCAAGATGACCATTCAAAACTGCAGATTTGACATCCATCTGATATACCTTAAATCTTTATAAGCGGCATAAGCAAGTAACAGTCTAACAACTTCAATTCTAGCAACCTGAGAAAAAATTTCTTGATAATCAATTCCTTCTTGCTGTGAATGTCCTTTGTAGACTAGTCTAGCTTTATTTTTGAATACTTCACCGGTTTCATTCAATTTGTTCCTAAAAACCCATTTAGTACCAACAACATTCTTATTCTTAGGTCTAGGCACAAGTTTCCAAGTGTTGTTGTTTTCAATCTCATCTAACTCTTCTTCCATGGCTATTATCCAGTTATCATCTTTACAGGCTTCAACAACATCTCTAGGTTCAACTTTAGAAATCAAACATACTTATTCTGCAGTTAACCTTCTTCTAGTCATCATACCTTTATTCTTATCACCAATAATCTAATTCTCAAAATGATTCAATTTAACATACCTCGAAGTTTTTTGTTTATTTTGATCCTCAAGTTCCTGCACATCATTACCATTAGCAACAACATCCGAATTATCAGTCTCTACCAGATCATTCTGCATAGGCTCTTTAGGCTGAATAGGAGCTAAAACAACATGTTGACCATCGTCATAAGTCCCGATCTCCTTCCCAAGGTTCTCATCCACCTTCATATTTGCACTCTCAACTATCTTTCTTAGTCTCTTATTATAGCACCGATAGGCTTTTCTCTTTGTAGAATATCCCGAAAAGATACCTTAATCACTTCTAGCATAAAACTTTCTAATATCCTCATCTCTCTTGATATAGAATTTGCTACAAAAAAAATTGAAATATTTCACAGTAGGAACATGACCAAACCAAAGCTCATAAGGGGTCTTAACGATATCACCTTTGATATGAACTCTGTTAAGTGTATAGACTGCAGTGCTAATAGCTTCTCTCTAGTAGACCTCTAGAACATTTCCTTTAATCAACATAGTTCTTGCAACATCCAAAATAGTACGATTCTTTATCTCAACAAATCCATTCTACTGTGGGGTTCTAGGAGCAGATAGTTGTCTTTTGATTCCATGCATCTCATAGATGAATTGAAATCACTGGAACAAAATTATCCACCTCTATTAGATATGAGACACTTTAGCTTCAATCCAAACTCAGTTTCAACTTTAGCTTTTAATATCTTAAATTTGTCAAATGCTTTTGATTTTTCCTTCAAGAAGACAACCCACATCATCCTGAAATAATCATCAATTAGCAACATAAAGTATCTCTCACCTTCCACACTTCTAACATTTGTAGGTCTACACAAGTTAGTATGCACAAGATCTAGCAATTCATCAGATGTATACCATTTACTCTTGAAAGAAATCCTTGTTTTCTTACCCAACTAACATTCATTACATACCAGATTAATAGGTTTAACAATCTTAGGCATATCTCTAACAACTTGTGTATAACTGATCTTAATCAATCAATCAAAGTTTATATGACACATTCTCCTATGCCACAACCAACTCTCATCTATCTTAGCAATCAAACAACTTTTGTCACTAGCATTCAAATGAAAAATGTTACCTTCAGTCTTAGTTCTGGATGTAATCTCTATACTAGAGGCATTTAAGATCTTGCATTTACCATGCTTGAATTTTATATCATAACCCTTATCAACCATCTTTCCAACACTCAAAATATTATTCTTCAACCTTCAACATACAAGACATCGTCAGTGTTATGCTTAGCATCAAAAGAAACATAACCTCTCCCACGGATCACACAGGTTTTGTCATCTCCAAATCTGACTATTCCACCATCATACCTTTCCATGCTTACAAATTTGCTTTTATCACCGGTCATATGATGTGATCAACCGTTGTTAATCACCCATTCACCATTTTCTTCTACCTTATCAACCAAAGCTTTCTCCTCAACAAAACAACTAGTGGAATCAATAGGTATAGGTCTATCTTTTTTAATGGAAATAAACACAACTTCATCCCCTTCTGACTCACCATCTGTAACACCTTCATTTGCAACATAGTAACTATTCTTCTAGTTCCTAAACTTTCGGCTAGAATTGTAAAGCTTATCATACTTCTCATGCTTCTCATATCTATCATTCCTATCATGCTTATCAAACTTATCATGTATGTCATACTTATCTATTCTCTCCGGGCATCTAGAAGCAAAATGTCCTATCTTATTAGAATAAAAACATTTCAAAGGAAACTTTCCATCATACTTACCGACACCTTTGGGCAATCTCCGGACAATCAATGCTTCAAGCTCATCAAGCTCTCTTTCTTGGTCTACAATTTATCTTCCTTCTCTTTCATATCTGGATATCCTGCACTCATCAAGATCAAATTTCTGCTTATCGGGTACAGATGCTGATGCTCTAAATGTAGTCTCAGACTTTCCATGTGATTCTCCAAATTCACTAAGCTCAAATGTAGCAAGTTTTCCAACCAACATATTTCTTGTTACTATAGTCACACTCCGGATCTCATCAATAGCGGCAACCTTATGTTTATAAGTAGGAGGCAAAGATTTCAGCACCTTGGTAACAATCAAATCTTCCTCAATCTTTGCACTGGCACATCTGATACCAAGGAAAAGTTCATTCACCTTAGCCATGTATGAACGTATGTTCTCATCATCTGCCATCTTCAATGTCTCATACTTTCCTTTCAAACTCTACAACTTAGCAACTTTCACTTGACTATCACCTACATACAGGATCTCAAGTTTCTCCCAGATCTCATGTGTGGTATGAAGTCCCATAACATTTTTCATTTTAGAATTAGTTAGGGCACTAAGCAATGCTTCCTTAGATTTGATGTTATATTCTGCTTCCTTAACTTCATCGGGAGTAGGCGGTGCATTTTGAGGAACAACATAGACAGTCTTAGTAATCTTCCAGTAATATTCTCCAAGACATTTCAAGTGCACCTCCATCCGGCTCTTCGATACAGTATAGTTACTTCCATCAAGTTACCTCAGACTGTCCTTCTTGAAAAGAATACCTTGAGCTGCCATTCCGGATCTCCTCAAGCGATGAAGCTTTTACCAGAGGATCTAGCTCTGATACCAATTGTTAGCAGCAATTAAGAAGGAAGACTGAGAGGGGGGGGGGGGCATGAATCAATCTTCACTAGATTAACACAAAATTAAACTCTAAAACACAAATTGATAAACTGCAACAATCAACAAAGAAGCAAATTAATAACACAACACACAACACCAAGATTTTTGACGTGGAAAACCCGGTTAAGGGAAAAACCATGGTGGGAACCTACCCACAATAAGATGACACTCTGCAGTAGTATGTGAAAATTATTACAATGGGGAATGCACATGCACTCAAGCACACTGTCTAGAGCTCACTGCTCAAAAGATATTTTCTCAGAAGGCTACAACCCTTAGGGAAGTCTCACTGACTTACAATATGATTCGAGCTACAATCCAAAAGAAATGAACTGAAAGAAGAGCATCTCCAAATGTCTGATTATAGTTTTGGTTAAGCACACATGTCTTCTCTACAAAACTAATCTCTCCTCAATCACAACACTGAAGAATAAATCTCTTGTTCGCACATAAACCTCTCTCTGATAATGCAGACACACCATTGACACCAAAACTAAGTGAATAACTCACCTATATGTACAATTCATCAACCTTGATAACAAGGTCAGCTAAACCCTGAACCCTCAACTCACAAAATTACATTACAAAATAAAAAGATCAACCATCAGACCAATATAATGACTTACATTACATAGCATGGACCTAATTTAAATTCCCAAATGATCACATCCATCGAAAATCACACGAAGATCAACCGCAACACGCTATACAATCAAAAATACCGGATAACACGAAAAATCAATACCAATTGATCAAAACCAACAAAAACTTGCACAACGATCAATGCAAACCGCCAAGAGAAATAGGACATGACTAGGAAGCACCAACAAGCACGTTAGAATCATCACCAATAACTGCACTGAGACCACTTATCAAATCTTCATCGATCAACATCAGAAAGCTCAAGAACACAACCAATCAACAACTGTCACAAAGAAAGATAACTTGCGGGGAACCATATAACGAGCCATCTGAAATGAAGATACACAAGACAATCCCAAACAATATCCTAAAACCTAAGCACAATATCTGATCACACCAGAATATATTGGATTGTGTAGAACAATGATCAGCAAAACCAAACTACAAAACTGGATCAATTTTTTTTCCCAAACTCACCGGAATAAATCATAGGAATATGTTGACATCAATGACAACAACATATCCCAACAACAACAATGAACAACCATATACAACTACTCCAACATCATCATGTATTCCCCCACTTCAATGGGATACGACACACCATCAAAGTACTCCCACCATTCAGTCTTATTAGTGCTATCTAATCCACATCCTAGATTCAAAGGTTTGTCAGCCAACTCATTGCCCTCACTAGGAATGTAGGAAAATTTAAAATCTTGGAATTGTTGGATAAGATGTAATATAGACTTATACATTTGTTGATTTTGCAGTATTGTGCTCCTCTAGACGCCAAGGCATTCACAATTATTTATGAATCACCTTTGAGATGAATTTCGGATACACCAATTCTACTAGCTAACTTAATCGCGAGGAGAGCCGCTTGAGATTCAACCTCATTATTGGCTCCATCTTTTAGTCTTTGTGCTCCAATTGCTAGGATTACTCCATACTCATTTCTTTCAACAACACCCACCCCTGACACACTAGGATTGCCTTTAGATGCTCCATCAAAATTTATTTTCACTCAGCCTTGAGTAGTCCTATCCCAAACCACCTTGTTTCTCTACAACAAAGTTGGATCATCCCTACAAGTTCCCGTAGCAAGCCGAAACATCAACAAAGGCCATTGAGCTTGAATAAGCTTATCCAACATTATCATAGGTTATTTCTGAAAATTGTGTTGATAGGTATTCAAATTAACCATTTTCGATATTGCAATATCCAACCGAGCAATAAATCTCTGCATATGTTCCTCCTTCCCTTGAAATATTATCCTATTATGCTCTTTCCAAATCTCCCAGAATAGTAAAGAAGGCACCACGAGACATATGCATGAGTAAATTAACCTTTCCCCATCTATCTTCCAACTACGAAACCACTCCAGGATGGTTACTATAAACAGAGTTTGCCAACCAAGTCTATTCATGACAAAGTTCCATCATTCTCTAGTAAACTTGCACTGTAATAACAAATGATTCGTTGTCTCCTTTGCCTCCTTACATAGACAACCTAGAAATAGGCCATTGAAGCCCAACTTGGCCAATCTTTCCCCCAATAATACCCTCCCCTTTAATACCAAACACACAAATGCCCTTGCATTGGGAAGGCAACATTTGTTCTAGAGGAGTTTATGTGGCTAAGAAACCTCTCCTACTTCTTGTTATAATAATTTATATTCTACCTTAACTAAATATTTACCATTTTTTCTCCATGCCAAAAGACCTCGTTCTTTCTTCCCATGAATATTATGTTTCTATTCTACAAGAATTCCCTGAATTGTTCTTCTTGTAGAGGTGGAAGGTTCAATTCCTTCACGTCTCTCCATTTCCATTGCCCATTAGGATCATTTTCAATTGGATGAAACTCCACATAATCACAAACTTTATTATCCCATTTATCAATTGCAACCCTTTTAATCTCATCCCACTCAATATCATTTCCCATTTGCTTGTAACCCTCCCAAGAGTCCAACCAGAAATACGCCCTTTTCTCATTACCAATTTCCCAAGAAATATGGTCGGTAACAAGTTATCTACAAGAGTTGATAAAGTTCCATATGACAAAACGCCTTGGAGGATTCTGAATGGTCAGAATGTGTTCTCTGTTATCATTATCAAGATACTTTTTCTAGAAAAAATTGGCTCCCGTAGCATCATTCATCAGGTTCCAATTTATAAGACTAGCTCTCCCCACGTCTTTTAGTTTACACACCACTTCCCATGCCAATAGTGGAATTTTGTCTTGTTCATTCCTACCATTCCAAAAGAATTTGCGCATTTTTTGATTAATAGTTTTAATCACTTTACATAGAATCCAGAAAAAACATCATTGAGTAAAGTGGCATGGCAAACACCATTGATTCCAACATCAAAATTATTCCCCACAACCATCAAACATCTAATTTTCCAACCTTCTAATTTGCCCAAACAACTGTCCACAAGTTTGTTCAACAAAGAAAACTTGTCACCTCTTGAAAACAGAGGGGTTCCCAAGAATCTTCTTGGTAGCTTCCCTGATTTAATCTCCAGGATTCTTGCTATTTCTCTTTGCTTGCAAAGATTTGTGTTAAAGAAAAAGATTTCAGATTTGTGCCAATCTACCTTTTGACCCGAAAGATAATATTTGACAATGATTGTTTAATGCATCTAGCCTCCTTTAAAGAGGATTTACCAAACAAAATTATATCATCGACAAATTGTTGATGTGTTGTATTCACCATATTTGGGGCAATGCTAATACCTTTCCATTTGTGCTTTGCTCTTAGCTTGGAAATCAATTTTCCCAACACTTCTGCCATATTAATAAACAAAAAAGGGGAAAGGGGGTCTCCTTGCTTTAACCCTTTACTAGCTTGAAAAAAACCTTGGGGATTGCCATTTAATAAGATAGACAACTTTGGGGTGATAATGCAACTTCTAACCCATGTAAACCAACCCTAAAAAAATCCAAGCTTGTTCAAAACATATAGAAGAAACTCCCTATCTACTTTGTCATAAGCTTTTCTGATATCTAGTTTGATGATCATTCTATCCACTTTAGCTCTCCTAACTGAATGAATTGTTTCATGGGCTAAAATAATACCTTCTACAATTGACCTCCAAGGAACAAAGCCACTTTTCTCATGAGATATAATATTCCCAAAATCCTCTTTCAATCTATTTGTGATAACCCTAGCAATGACTTTGTAAACCGTATTGCATGGTGACACTGTCCTAAAGTCATCAAAGGACATAAATTTTTCGTTCTTTGGTATCAAGGCAATAAATGTATTGTTGGAATTCATAGTAATATAGGCCTCTTTCCTTGATTCTTCTACCACCTTCCATAGATCATCCAAAATAATATTTCAGAAGAATTGATAAAATAAGGCAAGGAATTCACCCGACCCAGGTGCCTTATCCGCTTTCATTAAAAACACTACCACTTTAACTTCTTTGGAAATTGGTTTTAAGAGTACATTTTGCTATTCTAAATCACTAACTGGAATTTTCCAAAGTAATTCTTCGACAAGAATTGAATCCCTTTGATTATCAGCTGATAGGAGATCCTTGAAATAGTTGACTGCCTCTTTACCAATATCCTCTTCCTTATCTAAAAGAGTACTCTCTTTGCTTTGAATTTGAATTTTTTTATTTTTAGATCTTCTTGCCCTAATTGAATTGTGGGAAAGTTTTGTATTTCTATCCCCTTCTTTTAGCTAACATTCTTTTGACTTTTTCCTCCATAAAGCCTCCTCTATTGCAAGTAATTCTTCATATTCGATATTTAAATATTTCTCTTCGAAAGGGTCTTCTACACACATACCTAATTTGATGATCTTATTTTTCAACTCCTCCAAGTTATCCTCGACAAGAGATTTCTCCTTGAAGATATTTGTAAAGTTGGTTTTGTTCCATTCTTTTAATTCTAGCTTGATAAATTGTACTCTCTTATATAACCCATGTGCTAAATTACCATCTATTGGGGGGATTCAAACCACCACTTCTCAACCAAATCAGATAGTGATGGATCTCTAATCCACATGCTTTCAAAATTTGAAAGGGTGATGAATAGGGACTTGGTCCTTCTAGATTATAATAGCAATAGGAAAATGATTTGAGTCTGAGAAGGGAATAATATTCATCTAAAAAATTAGGGAGCTCTCAGCCCAGGGACCCCCCAAGAAAAAATGATCCAATTTATCTGCAATATGAGCCCTACTAGTCCTCTTATTTGACCAAGTAAAATCCCTATTCTTGGGGGAGATTTCCACTAGTTTATTCCTTAGAATAAAATTCTGAAACTCCTTTTGAACTACCTCTAGCCCCACTTTTGTTTGCATTTTAAAGAGTTGCATTAAAGTCTCTCCCCAGAATGACCACCTTCTGTTCATACTATTGCAACTTCTCAAAAAATTGGTTCCAACATCTTTTCTTGTCAATAATTTTGGACGGGCCATAAAAATTAATCAAAATGTATTCGTTACCATCAAAAAGTGACGTGATATTAACAATTTGCCAGCTAGAAGAGTGTGGTTCACTAGAAAGGCTCATTGTGTTTGAGTTCCACAAGATGCCTAGTCACCTAGCCGCCCCATTGGCATCTACCCAAATATCCTTCCATCTTGATCTGAAAAAGCCTCTTGAATCAGCTTGAATTAATTTTGATTCTTCTATCAACTTGATGTCTTCTCTCGATTGATCAAGGCATCTCTTAATCAATCGCTTCTTGTCAGGGGAATTGCAACCCCTACATTCCAAGTTATGACCTTCATTGTCCCTTGAGAAGGTAATTTCCCTTCTTTCTAAATAATTTCCTCTTTACTTTTGTGCAACCTGCTACCTCTAGCCTCATACAAATAAGTTTTCTTCCCTGCACCCTCTTCTTTCCTACTTTGCAGGACTCTATCTCTAATGTAGTCTATAGGATGGAACTTGTCTATCTGACAGTTGCTTCATCCTCAACACCCCATATTTAATCCTCCTTAGAGATCTCCTAGGGCGAGCCATCTTTTGAATAACCTTCCTCTTCAAGATAATTAGTTTCTAACCCGACCCTCTCCTTAACTTGTGATACATGAATATCTTGTATCACACCCTCTCCATGGTCTAACTCATTCTACTCTGACACAACCCATGACTTGTTCAAAACATCCATTTTGAAGTCCTCATTTTGGAGAGCAACAATAGCCCCTTCTATTTTGGCTAGCGCCTCCCTAACTAGTCTCAGAACTTCCTTGTTATACATACCTTCCACTAAAGTTTTATTTGCTTTCATAGGAGATTCCTCCTATAGTCTTTGAAAATCACCATTTTGACCCTTTGCTTGAGAAGATGAACCATCCTTCCCGAAAATCTTAATAGCGTTGCTAGTAACAACCCTCTAAAGTTTATCATCCCTAACATCCATCTTGCATCCTTTGGTCACAAGATTCGTTAGCTTGTTTCTAATACCAATGAGGTTGTAGGAAAGGTTGACCATGTCTCCATAATTTTTCATTTGATTCTTAACCTTACTCAGAGCATCTTGCTCACCTTAACCTCTATTTTGAGCAGGCTTTCAAGCATCTAAAATTTTGTTCGCCAGAGCCTCAGAAGTAGAGCCTTTTCCTTTGTTGTCCATACATTACCCCTCAAGGAACTCCACTCCTTTGCAGACCCGACAGTATTCCATAACATCCTTAACTTCAATTTTCTGCATCCATATACCTGCATTTGTTTTGATATCTGATGCATTAGGAAACATATAGTGTGGTTTCTACATACTTTGATCTTTCTCAAAGTATAGATGGAGCCGGATTGGAATCTTCTCAATCGAGGACTTGGTTGGGTCAAGGTTTGGTTCCCAATCCTTGACTAATAATCCCCTCCCTCTTATGAAAAATGGTCATTTATGAGAACCCACATTTTGAGCATTGCATCTTCTCTGATGACCATATAGAAGTTGTTCAACATGGTCTTTAGTTCACAAGGTAAGTTTCAGTTATCTAAACACCATTGCTTTACCCTAATGAAGGTAGACAAATCCCCAACCCATTTGATGAAAAAGGCTTTTTCCTTAAAACACGAGACTGAATCATTCCATACCCGAGATTCTAAGGAAATATATATGTAAAGTGGAAAATCTCGATCGAACCCTAGTTGCTCTCCCCTCTTCCAACTCCAAGGAGAGAGAAGGGAGATTCACTCTAGGGTTGATGGTTTTCACTTGGGAGACTTTACATTCGAAAGAGGGGTTGAAACCCACAAGATCCAATCCCACACAATGCAAGATTGGATGCTAAATGCGTTTCAAGGGTTGTGATAGCAAGGATACCCTCTTTTGTAAAGAATGTTGATAGAAGAATTAAGCTAGGAATACATGGAAAGTGACAAAGATTCACTTATAAACTGAGATAGGGATATAGAATGAAGCTGCGGACCTGGAATTAGCTGTAAAATGTCGATACGGCGCTGTCCTACAAATTTGAGCAAAAGTTGCCGGGACGATTGCGCCCGGCGTGCACACGGTCCTCCGAAAATCCGCGAAACGAAGGGGGATCTGTTCGTCTCTGCACAAGGATTCCAGATCTTCAATTTCAGCTGCGTACCTGCAACCTACACATAGAAAAGCGAAGATGATTGGGGGGTTAGGGATTAGGGGTTTGCCTTTAGGTCAAACCCCGGTTTTGGAATTAACCAAGAAATGAGAAATTGCTGTAAATGTAAATGTATGTAATGTAAAACAAGTACTAATACCTTGTTGTAAGGATGTTTGTATCCTTATGTGCGAAGGTATAGATGTTGTTGTTTGTTGTATTGTTGTATGTTGTATGTAGCATGTAGTATGTGATCTCCTCTTCAATGGTTGAATCCTTGTCTTGAATGCAACACTTAGCCTTGAATGGAGACTTAGAATGATCAATTGCTTGAAGGAATGCTTGAATGCTTGAATGCTTGAGTATAGTTTCCACGCCTTTTCCATCATGTCGAATGAAAGAGGAAAATGTAGTTTATATACTTGTCAATTAGGGTTGATAGACTGATTTTCCCGACCTTAGGCCGACCAGGAAAGATAATTTTCCAATTTGCAAACATAAAGACCCGAAGTCCAAAAGAGACCGGGCCCAAAATAGGACCCAGGGACGAGGGCGCTGGGCGCTCTGGTCCCACCTCCCGGGACAGCAGGGTGCAAAGGAGGTTCAGGCCAGGGTGCAAGAAAATGCAGTTTTTGGTGTCATAATCAGGTTTCGGGGTCTCCATTCAGGTTGCGTGTTGCGTCGCCATCGTGAAGACCGAAATGCAGTCGAAATTGCAAGTGTCACAATTTTAGGACGCTACATTTAGCCCCCACTTTAGCGGGAGTATAGGCGTATGCTCATACTTCCGGTAAAGTACAAGGAAACAACATTGAAAGACTTTCACCACGTCAAGGAGGCAAGATACACCAAGCCCCCAGTGGACTAAGGATCTTACGACTTCGATTGACAAAGTAAAAGGGAAGATCATGAGGGAGAACCATGACTATCAGTAGTAAGGCTCCCTTACTATGAGTCATGCAAGAAAGATATCAAAAATTTTCAAGGCAAGGTTAAATTTGCCAAGAAATTTTCAAGTATCTTGAAAAGATATGGATGGGATGTATGCCCCCCTACGTTAAAGCGATCGCACATGCCTCACTGGGGGTGATTGCTTTAAGGTAGTGATACATATAAGAATGAGAAAGGAGCACGTTATCACAAGGATTTAGCCCCCAAGTGTGAGATAAGCCCAAGGATAATAGACACAAAACACAAAGCACAAGGTGACTTCGCTTTCCTCGGGGTCAGTATGCTGTATGATTATTCATGTATATCATATGTATGTATGCATAATTGTTCTTCATTCCCCAATCAAGGAAGGTCACCTAGAAGAAGGGAACACATGTGTCTTTTGAGTCAACATGAGAGAGACCAAAAGAGATCTCAATGCTTTGCATCGTCCTCAAGTAGACAACACCAAGGACGACAAACAGAAGAATGAAAATAACATATAGAAGAAGTAACAAAAAAAGAGAGGGGAGGAGAATCTGCTATGCTAATGTAACTAGTCTAGCACGTCATCTACCCCCCGATCTTGCTGATCAATGTTTCGGGAAGGCAGGGAACACGCCAGAGGAGGAACATCCAACACAGCAGATGGAGCTATCACAAGATCCAAACAAGGGCTATGTTCATGTTCTGAGCCACATTGTTCTTGTCTAGGAGCTAGGATAAGTGCTTTAGAAAATTCATTAGATAAATGGTTATCAACATCAACAAGTTCATATTCACTATCAGAATGAACAGGAGTAACATTTGCATCATGAATAACATTTTCATCTATATCATCATCATCAAGATTTATGAAAATAGGATCTTTAACTCGCACAAGATCAAGACCATCATGCATCTTATGTTTAGGAGATTTCGGCTCAATCGTCGGCTGAGGAGAAAATGGAATAATGCTTGTTGAAGGTGTTTTTTGAGATTTCAAAGTTTGAGAGGCAGCTGCCTGAGCTCTAAGACGACGCTTTCGTCGGCGTTCACGTGCAGAATGATTTCGTCTAGTCTTAGTAGGAAGTTGAGAAGATTGAGGAGGAGGAATGTTCTCATCCTTATCACTTGGGTGTTTAGGTTGTGGTCTCTTAGGTTGAATAATAGGAGAAGAGGAAGGTCTCTTCTCTCTATAAAAGGAAGGAGGAGGAACTGCTCCATATAAGGGAGGAATATTCGGTTTAGGAAGGAGACCAAGTCCATCATGACGAGGAGGGATAGGTCTACTTTTAGGAAGTTTATTAGATATAGACATAGTCACATCCATAGGGATGGGTTGGGAATCTTCTTGAGGAAAGACATTAGTTTTATCTTTCAAAGGAAGAACTTCCTTCTCAAGAATGATAGGAATATCAAGTTTGGGTGTTCTAGGTTCACTTAGAGATAAGATCATTAATGACATTAACCATACAAGAAGGATCAATAAGCACTCCATGGCAAGGTGTGTTCTTGACTTTTGCAACTATATATAAAGGACCATCAGGTGCCCTAATAGTTTCACTGGAATCAAATGTGATGGAAGGTTCTTTAGGGATTTTCTGCTGTTCCACAAAGTTAATCACGTTCGGAGTCATAGACACGAGATCATCAGGTGAGACAGAGGAATCAGTAGTATCAATTGCATTAGAGGTATGAGAAGGCAATGGATCAGTAAAAATCTGAAGATTTTGGTTAGGAGGAGCTACAGATGTGTTGCCTTTATCATTCACTCCAGAAACAGAGATAGTATTATTATCAATCAAATCTTGAATTTTCCCTTTTAAAGCAAAACATTTTTCAGTATCATGCCCAGGTTGACGATGAAATTGACAAAAAGATTTGTTATCAAAATAGGGTGAATTAATCTTCGCAGGATCTATTTTCCTTATAGGAGGAAGAGTAAGAACATTTTGTTGCAATAACTTATTCATAATACTATGCAATGATTCATTCAAAGGAGTAAACTTTCTTTCTTTCCTGAAAAACTTAGAAATAGGAGACACACCTGATGCTGCATTCACATTGTTGTTGATGATGTTTGCATTGAATTTAATGGACTCTCTGTTCGGTTTAAACTTCCCAAATGGTTGTTGACTACTATCACCCTTATCACTCGGAGCCATAGGATGTGATTGTTCCATTCGACTCACAGTCAGTTGATAATTGTGAAGAGTTGCGCACAACTGTTGGAAAGAAGTAAACTCAGAAAACAGGAGTTTGTCTCGAATATCTTTTTGTAAATTAGAAATAAAGATTCTTTGAATATCATTGTCAGGCACTGGAAAATAAATTTGAGCATACAAATGCTTATATCTACCAATGAAATCAGTCACTTTTTCTTTAACACCTTGTTTACAATGCATTAAATCAATCAAAGTAACTTTAGGACTTATATTGTTTTGAAATTGTTGAATGAAAGCATTTGCAAGTTGTTCGAAAGAAGTAATAGAATAGGAAGGCAGCGAGCAATACCATTGTAGGGCTTTGTCTCTTAATGTTCTAGTAAACAGTTTTGCAAGCAACCTTTGGTCATAAGCAAAATCGGTACATATTGTTTGAAAGGTCTTAACATGTGTTAGAGGATCACCCTTACCATTATAAAGCTCCAAATGCGGAATTTCAACATGTTTAGGGGGAATAGCTCGAACAATGTCAAGAGAAAGTGGGCTCGCAACATCAAATGTGGGCACACTAAACTTAGATTGATTCATAGAGGCAATTTGTTGCTGTAAAGAAGAGACAGTTTGTGCAAGATTGTTAATGGTCGCTTCAGTCGAAGAGTTCATATTAGACGTGTTAGATTGTGATGGAGGTGTTATGTTATTGAAAGAAGGTAGAGAGTAAGGTGGTGGGACACTATGATAGTTAGTCATAGGAGATGATTGGACAGGAGGAGCACTACAAGGAGGAATGGAATGGTTAAATGAATTGCCCCTTTGCGTCATGTTCATTTGTGAAGATATAATAGGAACACTCATTGAAGGAATGGATGAAGAAGTCGGATTGAATGAAGGAAGAGGGTTAATTGAAGAAGAGGGATTGCCCCCATGACTGGTGATCATAGGAGGAATGTCTTGTATAGAAGTAGTCATTATATTTGATGTAAAAGTAGGTATACCAACAATAGGAGTCGTCAATGGAATAGAATGATTGTCTTGAGTAGGAGGTTGTGTATAACCTAAGGTTTCGGCACAACTTTTCATAGGCATCACATTTGAACCCACAATGTGTGCAATACCACGCAAAATATCAATTCCATTCTTATCACTTTGAAGCATACGTTTTAGACCCTCAATTAAAGGAAGAGCTTGACTATCAGGGTATTCTTGAGACATCCATTGTCGAAAATCATCAAATTGGTTATCCAATTTTGAAAGTTGTTCTATAGAAACCTCATGGAGAGCTTCTTCATCATTAAGAGGATTAGAGGAATTACCCATGTCCTCGTTAAAAAGGCCATTCAAATTAGGTTCCATCTCCTCAGTAATTAAACCTTGAAAGGACTTAATTCTAAGGCTTCGTCTAACGGGAATAGTGTAAGTAGGGCTTATTGTTGTAAAACTCATGCACTACAGAAAGAGAGAATATTTTGAATTTTAAAGGTAGCAAATTTCAGTAAAACCAGCCAATCTTCCAGATTTAAGTTGTTAATTACAATCAGGACAATCTCCTGAAATTTCGGAAAAAATGTCCGGGACCGTGGCGCTCGGAGTGCACACGGTCCTCGCAACTTTTTTTGAAATTTGCAGGGATGAAAGTTATGATGATTTTACAGCTAACCTGAAAAAATTGAGTGATTTTACGATCTGTAGATAGGCCAAATTAAAGTTGCAATCTCAAAATTGAACCCTACCAAGATTGTCGAAAAAATGCAAAATTTGAATTTTGAAAAAGAGAGGGAAACTGAAATTTTGAATCTTATGATTTTAGAGAGAATACCAAAAGCAATGCAAGTGTTGGAATTTGAAAATTGACTCAATTTCACGCAAAATTCAATTTTGAGAGCGGAAATCAAAGTTGTTGTAATTAAGCACTTAATTTCAAAAGTCACAAATTGCAAAAATTTGAATAAAACACTGAAATTTCGAATGAATGCTAACACACTTTTCAGATTTAGGACTGTGAGAAACACAATTTTGACACAAATTTCAATTTCAACAATTTTTTGAATGATTAGGAGCCTTAAACCAAACAATCACAAGACCAACTTTGACTGTAATTTTGAAAGTGTTAAAGTTGATAAAATCAGCCAAAATTCTGGATTTTAGCAAGAAAATATAGTAAGATCTTGCTCCCGAAATTTCGGAAAAAATGTCAGGGACGACGGCGCTCGGAGTGCACACGGTCCTCGCAACTTTTTTCCAAATTTTCAGGGATGAAAGATATTGTGATTTTATTGTGGAATCCAAAGTTACAGCTGATTTGGAAATATTTTGATCAATGAAATTGTCGGACAAAGGTTGAATCAAGAGGGTTTCAAAAATTAGGGTTTTGACACTTAACCACTTAATTTTCAAAATTAAAGCACAAATATGAATTGATAATTTGTAATAGAAAGGCAGATCTGAAACAAGCATTAACAATTAAACATTTCACAAGTTTAATTACTTAAAAAGAAAATTTAGGGTTTTTATGCAATTAACCTCTAAAATTTTGCAAAAGATCAAACATGGAAATGCAATCAAGGAATCCAATTTTCAGATCTAACTATGAATAATCAGAAAGGATGTTCACGTCGGGTTCACCAAAATGTAAAGCGGAAAATCTCGATCGAACCCTAGTTGCTCTCCCCTCTTCCAACTCCAAGGAGAGAGAAGGGAGATTCACTCTAGGGTTGATGGTTTTCACTTGGGAGACTTTACATTCGAAAGAGGGGTTGAAACCCACAAGATCCAATCCCACACAATGCAAGATTGGATGCTAAATGCGTTTCAAGGGTTGTGATAGCAAGGATACCCTCTTTTGTAAAGAATGTTGATAGAAGAATTAAGCTAGGAATACATGGAAAGTGACAAAGATTCACTTATAAACTGAGATAGGGATATAGGATGAAGCTGCGGACCTGGAATTAGCTGTAAAATGTCGATATGACGCTGTCCTGCAAATTTGAGCAAAAGTTGCCGGGACGATGGCGCCCGACGTGCACACGGTCCTCCGAAAAATTCGCAAAACGAAGGGGGATCTGTTCGTCTCTGCACAAGGATTCCAGATCTTCAATTTCAGCCACGTACCTGCAACCTACACACAGAAAAGCAAAGACGATTGGGGGGTTAGGGATTAGGGGTTTGCCTTTAGGTCAAACCCCGGTTTTGGAATTAACCAAGAAATGAGAAATTGCTGTAAATGTAAATGTATGTAATGTAAAACAAGTACTAATACCTTGTTGTAAGGATGTTTGTATCCTTATGTGCGAAGGTATAGATGTTGTTGTTTTTTGTATTGTTGTATGTTGTATGTAGCATGTAGTATGTGATCTCCTCTTCAATGGTTGAATCCTTGTCTTGAATGCAACACTTAGCCTTGAATGGAGACTTAGAATGATCAATTGCTTGAAGGAATGCTTGAATGCTTGAGTATAGTTTCCACGCCTTTTCCATCATGTCGAATGAAAGAGGAAAATGTAGTTTATATACTTGTCAATTAGGGTTGATAGACTGATTTT
Organism: Cryptomeria japonica; assembly: GCF_030272615.1. NCBI lineage: Eukaryota > Viridiplantae > Streptophyta > Pinopsida > Cupressales > Cupressaceae > Cryptomeria > Cryptomeria japonica. The sequence continues at coordinate 279,668,917 of NC_081411.1, forward strand.
CCCGACCTTAGGCCGACCAGGAAAGATAATTTTCCAATTTGCAAACATAAAGACCCGAAGTCCAAAAGAGACCGGGCCCAAAATAGGACCTAGGGACCAGGGCGCTGGCACCCTGGTCCTGAAGGACTAGGGCACTGGGCGCTCTGGTCCCACCTCCCGGGACAGCAGGGTGCAAAGGAGGTTCAGGCCAGGGTGCAAGAAAATGCAGTTTTTGGTGTCATAATCAGGTTTCGGGGTCTCCATTCAGGTTGCGTGTTGCATCGCCATCGTGAAGACCGAAATGCAGTCAAAATTGCAAGTGTTGCAATTTTAGGATGCTACAATATATAACCCTATCTTGGGTCTGAGAACTGCATACCTTATTTGTATCCCCTAGGTTAGTAGGAACTTTAGCTTTCCATTCCTTAGCAAAAACCCTCATTCTATCTTCCTTTACTTCCTCCATAGTTCTAAACTGTTCAAATCTCCATGACCACCTTTCTCCTCTTCCCCAATAATTCTTGTGCGGGCCTTGGAAGTCCTTTTTTTCGTGGAAAAGAATACTCCTTTCATTCTTCTGGTTCTCCCAAGCCTAGTCTAGTGGCTTCCATTTTCTAATCCATGCCCGACCAAAAACAACTTCTAATTATTGCCCTCCAAAACCCCCAATCTAGTTCAGGCTCCTGTAGATACCAAGAGATTTCCTACAATTCATCATTCATCCCTGTGTACCTAAATCCAACTTCAATCCTTACTCAAGACTGGGCTTGGAGTTATACCAAATGGGCATGCTTGATTTACCAAAAGATGCGCTTTTATCAATTCTGCAAATCCATGGTTCATACATTTCATTGTAATAAAGCAGAAACAAATTTACATATTTACATGCAACAATTATGAATTTACATACATAGTTGGAATAAGTTGATTAATTACAGTGAAAATAAAACAATGTGAATTTGAAACCACAATGCCTTAAGAATATTTGAAAATCAATGTTTCCAATTCTTATTTTGGCAATGCATGTCAAAATATGTGGCCTATGATTTGTCCACTATCTCAACCCAGTCATCTACTCTTTTGAATATGTGAGATTATGGTTGAAGCAACCAAGATCAAAGAGACCATAGGATAGCACAATGACAAGAGAGATAAAATATGAAAAGAATAAACTGTATTCCTATCAATAATGCCAGAAGAGATCAACTGGATCATCAATCATTACATACAATGTAGATGAGCCTTCTTATAAAGGCAAGGCTAAGAGACAAGAGAGAACACAATGATGACATGTGGCTCAATGAGATGAAAGGGTAGGTAGGAGAAATAGTAGAATATTCCACATGAGGTGGATCACCCATGGAAGGTGGAATTATCACTCCACAATAAGTGGATATGATAAAGTAACAACAAGATCACACAATAAAAGGTGGAAATTCTCCTACATACACACTCCCAATGTATGCACATCTCCCTAAGTGTCTCATATGAAAAATACAATGTTATGCATGTACCTAAGTAAACTTAAGTATAAAGTAATTATATCCAAGATGAATAAATAATTACACCAACACCCCCCCTTAAGTGCAGCTTAGGAGAATGCACTTAAGTCTATAATGCAACTAAGCAATGCAAGATGGGTCCTGGCTACGAGGCCATGTTAGGTACCCATGTACAAATGCAAATGCATGCAAACCAATGCATTCTCTCATAAAGAGGGGAAAGAGAGAAAAACCCTCCCCGAAAAGAGAGATGAAAACTATACAAGAGAACTCTCAAAGAAGCACGTGAAGGACCAAACCCCATGTGAGGAAAATGTTCCCCCATATGAGAGAAGAAGAGAAAGAGGAGAGACTGAGTAGCCCCTCCAATGTAGAATCTGCACCAATGGTAGAAACTCGAAGATGTAAGAACATGAACGTCGAACAACATTGCTCCCCTTAGGAAGAAACAAAACCAAAGGTGTATCCATGAAGTCTCCCCAATCATGAAGGGAAGATGTAAGAAAAAAACTCATGATGAATGAAGTCTTTGAAAACTGCTCAAGGGTCCCCATGTCGATACTGAAAGTTACCCCCTCCAAAGGTGGTGAACTGCTCCACACTGCTGAAAATGAAACTCCAAGATCTAGTGGAGATGAATGTAGAACATGATCCAAAGACTCACATGTCTCCTCTAAAGATAAAGAGACCTCCTCCAACTGCTATACACAAGAATCCACAATCATGTCAACCTCGAAAGAATGATCATGTAGAGAATGAACAAGAGGGTCAGAGTGTCCCCTCACAACAATTGAAGAAGTATCATCTTCATCAAAGAGAAGATGAATATCATCAATGATGTCTCCCAAATCTGAAATGTAGGACTCCACAAACAAACCTGCAATGTCTGTCAAGTAGTCATCCCAATGATCTGAAGTTGGAAGACAAGGAATAACCTGCTACACTAAATCACAAGAAGGCAAAACTGTCACTCTATTCGCATCATCAGGTGAAATAGGTGATGTGATATCGATAGGAGGAGATGAAACATAAGCTTCAAGAACGGGGTCACATGTGAGAATCCCCAAGTTCAAGTACCCAAAGTTCTCCTCAAAATTTGAATCATCATATGTAGAATCATCATGTGTAAAATCATCCTCATCAATAGGAACAAAATCTGAAAAAGAATATAACTGAGATGCATGATCCACCACCCCAGTCGCAATGATATCTCTACTCTCCAAGTCTTTAATGAAAACTGACTCAGGTGTGAACTCCACAATTTTTCGTTGTTGCCCCATGTGTGATTTGATAGATGGAAAGAAGATTGTTTGTCAAATGGGGTACACACAACACATCATTGGAGGAGTTATCCCCAATGAAAATAGATCCTTTCCCAATCACATCCATGTATGTATCGTTGCCCATCAAAATTTGTGGCATGGTGCAAGGCTCAAATGCAGAAAACATAGACTGCAAAGAGGCTATATGATGAGAAGCCCCTAAATCTAGAAGCCATCTCCCTGAATCATGACTTGTAGTAGCACAAAGAGATTGTCCTTTTCTTTTCCCAAAAGAGTGAGTCTTCCCACTTGTTGAGTCCATGAATGCTTGCCCTTTCCCCTTTGATTGTGAGGAAGTGGAAGGTGATGAATCCTCCTTCTTGTAGGCATTAGGCAAATCAATGTTGTGCTTTTTGAGGATATGTATGAGCTCATCAATCTTCTTAGAATGGCAATGATGCTCCTCATGTCCAACGTTTTTACAATAGGCACAAGTAGGTCTCTCCTTCTTTGGTGAATTGTCCTTCTTGTAAGAGGATGAATCCCCTTGTTGTGGAGAAGGTGGTGCTTTGTCCTTAGGCTTTTATTTCCCTTTCTTCTTGTTTGAGTTGTCCTTTCATTGATTTGCCACTAATGCTTGAGACTTAGAAGTCTTAAGAATGCCCATGCTTATCAACTTTGTTTGCTCCATCATCAAGATGTTGGTGAAAGCGTCAAATGTAGGCATTGTGTAGCTTGAACCCATCGTCATCCTATGGGTTTGGAAATTAGAAATAAATGTTGCATATTCTTGTGGAAGCTTGCCCATCAATTTGAAGATCAATTGAGTATCCTTCTTATCAATGCCACAATCCTTGAGTTGTGCCCTCAACTCTTTTGCCTTAGTGACATAATCTTGTATAGTATCAAAGTTCTTGGGATCTAACATGGTGAGATCACTATCAATATGATATCCCCTAATCTCATCAACTTGACCATACAAGTCTTGAAACTTTTGCCAAGCATCCTTAATTAAAGTACATTTCTCAATATGAAAGATGAGATCCTTTGATACATACTTTCTTAAGGTACCAATTGCCATGATGTTCTTAGTGAGTGAATCCAAGTGTGCATTAGGATCATCCTTAGGATCAGCGAGAGCACTGATAGTTTCATCAATGTAATGAGTTAATCCTTTTTCCATAAGTTTACTCCATGCATCAATTTTCCAAGTAGCATAACTATGAGGAGTTAAGAGAGGAAACTTAGAAGAACCCATCACAACAAAATAAAAGAACACAAGAGCATGAAAGACACCCCCCCAAATTCACTCAATCAAAATACCCCCCCCCCAAAAAAAAATAAATAAAAAAAAATAAAAATATAAAATAAAAAAAATAATGATTTTGGCACTTTATATGTAGTGGGTGTACAATAGGCCACTTGCAAACAAAGACAAATTGGACTTCTGATTTTGTTTTACAACTGACCCAATAGGCTTAGAACTACAATGCAAAAGACTAGAAAGATAGATCTATGCGATACAAGTGCCAAATTGGCCAAAAAAACCATATTCTGAAAGTACAATTTCTACTCAAAATCACTAGAAACTAATAGCATATTATGAAAGTAGACGAAAAATCATGCACTTTCAAAAAAAATGACACCTCAAAAGGAGTTCGTATGAGCCCAAATGGAGTCCTGGAAGTTGTAGAAACGAGGATTGGACATGTACAATCACCAAAAACTGATTTTTCTAAGAAATATTTCCACCCAAATTAGAAAACAACACCACCATGTGAAAGTACACGAAAAATTAGCCCATTTGAAAAAAAAAAAACACCCAAAAAGGAGCCAAAATGAGCAAGATATGGCCATTTGAAGTTGAACCGCAAAATCAAAAAGCTCAATGAGGAGGGGGGAATTTTTTTAAAAAAACTGATGACGTTAGAAAACCACTATGTTAAATTTGACGATCATATGGCCATTGCCAAAACTTTGCCTCCCTGCCTGCGTGGCGTTCGTAGGATACATACGTGCTGACGTGTCGTAATATGATTGGATCTGTCTAATGATGTGGCAATACGTCAAGTGATGTGGCGATGATGTGTAATGTACGACCGGTTACGTGTCTCTGACATATCAAATGAGTAGGTGCTAACTAGGTGCTGATGTGGTTAATGGGATGGCGCCACGTGTATGTTGTCGACTAACTTGGCGTCTCATGTGGCTGATGACTAGGACACTAGGTGGCGGGGTCCGCGTGGTGTGTCGGGCCGACGACGTGACCACCGGGAGAGAAGGCACGGGTGGTGGAGGAACCAAGGTCTCTGACGGGAGAAACCAAGGTTGTCGGGTGGGAGGAACCAAGGTCATCGGGCGGGAGGAACCAAGGTCGCCGACGGGAGTTCCAAGGTCGTCGGCGGGAGCTCCAAGGTCGCCGAGTAGTGGGAGCTCCAAGGTCAGGAGAACAACGAATGATGGTGAAATACAGACTGACAGGAGCTACAACGGGAGGAGCCGAAAGATGAAGACAAAAAATGGATGCCGGAGGGACTGGCAAGGATGGTCGCCAGAGGGATCGGAGGGCGTTTACCGTTAGGTGCCAACAGACAAGATTTTGCCGGAAAGGTTCCAAGTGCCGGCGGTAAAAGATACAGAGCCACTGGCGGGGTGCAGAGTACGACCCTGCAAAAACTGCAGTAGGGTACAAGGAGTACGAGGGGGGGTGGTCATGGGACCCCCCCCCTTCCCCCGAAATATAAAAATATATATATTTTTATTTGATTTTAAAAAAAAAAGATTTTACAATAACATCTTTAAAAATTGTGAATTTGAATGACTATTAAATGAAAAATATATTTTGCAGAACTTTTTTTTTTTTTTGAAAATTCGTACCGTACCGTCCTAATTGGGCAATTTTTTTTCCCCCAAGCCCCAAATTTGATTTTCACCCAATATAGGTGAATTTATAGTCAAAATTCATGGAAACGGTCACCTGGACTCAATGGTGAGGCCGGATCTGGTCTAGGATGCCTCCAAAAGATGCTGCTCCTCATATCTACCTCTTGACCTCCTTCAAAATCTCTCCAAAGGCTATACAAAGGCGTTCCAACTCCTCTGATACCATGTGAGATTATGCTTGAAGCAACCAAGATCAAAGAGACCATAAGATAGCACAATGACAAGAGAGATAAAATGTGACAAGAATAAACTATATTCCTATCAATAATGCCAAAAGAGATCAACTGGATCATCAATCATTACATACAATGTAGATGAGCCTTCTTATAAAGGCAAGGCTAAGAGACAAGAGAGCACACAATGATGACATGTGGCTCAATGAGATGCAAGGGCAGGTAGGGGTAGGTAGGAGAAATAGTAGAATATTCCACATGAGGTGGATCACCCACCGAAGGTGGAATTATCACTCCACAATAGTGGATATGATAAAGTAACAATAAGATCACACCATAAAAGGTGGAAATTATCCTACATACACACTCCCAATGTATGTTCATCTCTCTAAGTGTCTCATATGCAAACTGAAATGTTATGCATGTACCTAAGTAAACTTAAGTAAAGTGTAATTATATCCAAGATGAATAAAAAATTACACCAACATAATAAGGCATCATGAAGAAATTTAGTAATGAAACATTAATTTAAACTTTAAATTTTTTTATATAAATAATAAAGTTGGCTAAAAATTAAATTCTCATTGATTTTATCTGAAGGGGTAACATTTTGGGCTTCATGATATTTTGATCACCTAGAATAGTTGAACAACCTATTAAGAAGGGATGCGATGAATAAGCCTAGTAATAGTTTGATTATCATTACGACTTGTCAAAGAGGGGTGCTCGTAAGTGCAATAATTACAGTTGGTTATAATTTGAAAGAAATGGATACACATGATGCGAAAGAGTTGTTTTGTTTGTATGATTTTCACCAATCTTATCCATCTAGTGGATAATTGTAGTTGGTCAATCTCTTTGTGCATGTGTATAGTGGCTTACCTTTGTCTCTTTAAGTTCTCAATAGTCCTTCATGACATAGATCAACAATTTTAGGAGTTAGAATAGGAGAAATCCAATAAGTAAATACCTCACATACACGAGATAAAAAAGCTTTGGCATGTTGGACAATGAAGAAAAATTGTCAATATTGACAATGAACAAAAACACATTTTCTTGGATATTGTGTCCTTTTTTAGAGGAGAATTAAAGAATAGTGCCATTAGTGTGTGGAAGGCATAAAGTTGGAGCATTCAACATAAACTATAAAGACTAAAAAAGAAATGTTTGGTTTAAGATATATGGGTTGGGCTTAATCATCACACTCCAAACATTGATTGCTTAGGCAATTGGGTGCACTCATAACTTAACATTTCTCATTCACAACTTTTCTATTTTTGGATTTTGTGTTTTTGATTAAGCAAAAAACAGGTTTCGAAGGGACCTGAAACCCTTTACAAACAGATTTTGAAAGGATCTATAACCCACAACCAGAAAGTTGTCCAAACAAAAAGTTCAAACAACCCAAAAAAAAGACTGCCAAAAGAACAGCTGGGAGCTGACCACCCTGAAAAAATGATAGAAAAGCTAGCACAAAACCAATCCCAAAACAAAAACCTTCATGATTTACATTTCGAGCTATTCATTTGGGAGGGGAGATTCATGTCAAATGGGGGCTTAGAGGATTTATCTTTCTTCCCCTAGATAGAAATCCAACCCTCTTACACCAGCGCTGCCTTATCATGCCACTCCAACACACCATTAATATGTGAAAGAAAGCCAACAATCATGGTCTCCAAAATGTCATGTTTGAACCTCCCCACTGACATAGCCTTATCAGAAAGGCCACCAGAATTTATAGCCAAAGCATTATCTCCAGAAATAACATCTTGAGGCCCATTCACTCTCACATTAGGGGATTCAGCTGGAGACTCTAGCACAATTTTAGAAACCCCAAGAGGGGATGCCCTAAGATCATGTGATTCCATAGCAACCACATCTGAAAAACTCCTAGGTTGTTCAAATTTCTTCTTGACCGTATAATGCTGATGAGAAGCACCATTCCACCATGTGGTTGTTGGTGCCTTTTTCTCAAAACCACAATGTGCCACAAGATGACCGTTTTTGAAGCATCTTCTACAACGGAAGGGAATCCCTTCATAGTCTAAGGCTTGGATCCAAGAACCCTTAGAAGATCTAAGTATAATTTCAGTAGGAAACCCTTTTGAAATATCCAAATCAACCAGTATGCGAGCAAAAGTAGAATGGAAAATATCAAAGGATTCATCATCTATCATCAAAAACTCTCCCAAGGCATTACCCACTTCCTCTAAAAGAGAATCATTCCATAAATGCAATGGGAGATTAGGGAGCCTAACCTAGGATGGAATCTTATTAAACATTTCAGTAGAAGGGTTGGAATTAGGGTGCCAAGGCTTGATCATTAACATACATTATCAAACTTAGCAACAAAAAAACCTTTAGCCATAGGGAAAATATGGACTTTATCGATAATGAGAGGTTCCCATTGATCAAAGACCCAGGTGTGAAGTTGAGGGAGGGAAGGCCAAATACCCCTAAACTTGCAGATCATACCATGTAAAGAGAGAATAGAGGCATTAAAAGCATTCTCCTCTGCTGTATCATCTTTCAGGTTAACTAATATGGCATTAACCATAGGGATGGCCCCACCAAACATCTGTCTACTAGGCCGAGACCATCAAACCTCAATATGCCCACAACCCAAATTAGAGGGCCTCTCCCCCTGTAGAACAAAGGCACGGGAGGAGCCCTTCCCATCCAAATCCCCCCCAGGAACAACCATCTGTGCATAGGCAGGGGCGTCGCCAGTAGGGGATGCCGAGATAGAGGCGAGCAAAGACGAGGGTTGCGAGGTTCCACCACCAGGTTTATTTGCAACATCACCGCCACTACCCACGACCACAACGGCGACAGAGGCATCGCCCAAGACAAGGTCCAGCGCTGCAGGGGAGCCATTGTGAGGATAATTCAAACTTGCCTGGGTGAGAGACATGACTGTATTGTTTGGAATCACTTGTTAGATTAAGCATATTTTTGGATTTTATGTTTCAACCATTTGAGGGATTGTATTCCCATATTTTTCATTCTTTTTTTCATAACAATTCCCATTACCATTGTTATTTCAGAGGGATGTAAAGTTGTGAGAAGAGATGGATCTCCAATTAAGAACTGTTCATCATCTTCTAGCATCCCTAATGAAATGGAGAAGCTCCTAATAGCCCCACATGCAATTATATTATATACAAAAAATATAAAGTGCGAGATGGATCCATTTATGAGAAATTAATGTGTGTTTAAGAACTATAATGAACAAGGAACATGAACCACATGACATAATGCCTCAAAGAAATATGTTCTCATTGAATGGTTGATTGTACGATACACAAAAAAGTGCATTTGTTGAAAAGACTTAAATTTGTTTCAAACAAATACAATTGGAAAGTGTAAAACCAAAAACAAACCCACAAACTTTGCTAGCATCTTCCCTGCCTATAATGAAATGGGAGCTTTGGAAGAGGGTATAGACATCCATCAATACATAAAGGATAAAGAAATTTTGTTAGATATTGTAGTTGAAATGTTCTAGTATACATGTATGCAAGATGTAGAAGAAAAGATAAGGCACTTGGACTATTTGAAAACATGCCTCTAAGACATGTGGTCACATGGTCTACAATGATTATAGGATATGCAAAAAATGCATTTTCTAAAAAAGCTTTATAAACTTTTAAGCAAATTCAATTGTGACTATAAAGCCAAATTCAATAACCTTTTGCGACACCTCCCTACTTGTGCCAAAATGAGAGATTTATAGGGTATGGACATTCATCAAAGCATAATGGAAAGAGATTTTTTGCTAGATATTATTATTCAAATTTCTTTGGTAGACATGTATGAAAAATATGGATGAATTGACAATGCACATGACCTATTTCACAGAATGCCTCAAAGAGATGTCATCTCATTGAATTTAGTAATTGTAGGATGTGCACAAAATGGATTTGTTAAAAAGGCTATTGAAACTTTCAAGAAAATACAATTATTACTTTTAAATCCACATTTGACAACCTTTGTCACTATCCTTTCTATATGTGCCAAAATAAAAGCTTTGGAACAACATATAGAGATCAATCAAAGCATAGTGGAAAGGGAATGCTTGTCATGTATTATGTTGCAAACATGCTTGTGTTGTCATTGATGTCAAACTTGTTTGGTGATGTCAAAAGTGAAGATGAGTTTGTGTTGTTTGTGATTATGTGTAGTGGTGACAAAGGTGAAGAAGAAGTTGTAGTTGTTCAATTGTACGGTTGTGGTATGTGGACCAAAAATGAGTGTCTAGATGTTGTTATATTATCTGGAAGTGATGTTGTGTGAGTATGAGGTGTTTTCGGAAGGTGATAGTATTGGAAGTTACAATATGCAAAAAATAGTATTTAAAGTCCTTATGAAAGAATGTTCTACATTGCTCTGATTTTTGAAGATGGTGGCTCGTAACTTAGTAATTAAGGTCTATTTTTTGTGGATATTGCACTATCATGGTTTTTGGTCCTTAATTGCTAAGATATTGAAATTGGTTATTGTTGTTTGCTGATAATGAGGCTATTTGTTAGGACTAGTTTGGAGAATGCCCCACATTGCTTTGTAGTGTTGGTTATCATGTTGCAGCTTGGAGGATATGTTCATATAGTTCATATAGTGTTCCAGTTCAAGATTTCATGTGTTAGTTTGCTCAACAAGCAAAGTTATGTTGTTTTGTTATTCGATGTGGTCAGTTGTGTTGGTCTTTGGTCGACTTAGTCGGCTTATCTTATTTGGATCATACTCTTTTAGTTTGGATATGCATTGGAGTTTTAGTTAAGGCATTTTTATGGGTCTTACCATGGTGAGTGAAAATCCAAATTGAGTAATTTGCATTGGGTGATGTTTTTGGGTTGACGGTTAATGCGCTTTATTAGTTATCTACACGTTATGTTTAATGTTGACTTTGGAGGATGTGTTAGTGTGTATGGTTCATTGGAATCAAATTTGGAAGACTTGTTGTGATGTATTTGGGTCCCCTTTATCTCCTAGGGTGGATCACATTTGGTGTAGTTGCTATTGGTGGTCGACCTTGTGTAATTTATGTGTATTTTGTCTATGACCAACCTAGTTGAGGGTTTGAATGAATAAGCTAGTATATAAAGATGCATGAACGTGTGATTTGAGTTATGGATTGATGTGGAATAATTGTAAATGACATGAAAACATATGTAGAGAAGAAAACGTGTAAATTTCAGTTTGTGATGAGTTGTGATGATCATATCCTTTAGTGTGAGAGTTTTGAAATAGTGAATGTGTGAGTTATATTTGTCATGATATTGTTTGCTTGACATAGTGGTTCATGGGAAGTTTCATTCTCAGGAGATATTTTTCATTTCAATTCATCTTTTCCCTGTGCCTACCATAAGATAGTGTGTACTTTTGGTAGCTTGTGTAGGTTTGTATCTTGCCTTGGAGTAGTGAGCTTTAGTAATGCAAGTCCATTGTATCTTGCCCTATGATTGTGTCTAAATAATGCAAGTCCATTTTATCTTTCCCTAAGGTTGTGCATCTTATTATTGCAAGTCCAAGTCAGAAGCAACGAGCTTTCTTTGGCCTTGAGCCTAAAACATTGTAATCAATTATTCATATTGTTGAGTGTGATTCTCATCGCAACTTTTCCTTGCTTAGGGTTTTCCATGTAAATCTGGATTTCTCTTGTGTGTTGTGTTTTTTGGTTTCATGTTTCATTATTGCAGAGATAAGATATTTGTGGTTTGAAGTTTAAGAGCTTAAAGATAATTTCGTTTAAGGTTTGGACTAATTCACCCCCCCCCATTTTAGCCCTGTGGTGTGTTCAACATGTTATAGCTAAAGGATAAAATTTTAAAATGTTGTGGTTGTAAGTACCCAGGTTAACATGTATGCAAAATGTGGAAGCATAGACAAGGCATGTTAAACTATCTAGGTAGAGATGGAGGCATAGACAATGCACATGTTGTGAGGCTCCACTCGTAGATGGTTATAGAAACTTAATACTTGATGCTACTTGAGATACTCATCTTGACTTCAATGTTATGAGCATTTGGTTTGTGATTAAATTCTAGTTATGATTACATTGGACATGTAGATGAACCTAATTATTCTTCTAGAATCTTATACACTTGAGCTAAAATTAAAATCTACAATGTGACTTAGTTGAATATGTAATATTAATCTATCATTGAGCAAATATCTTTAAAGGGTGTGATGATTCTACCTATGGAGAAAAAAGTAAGTGGAAATACTTTATGTCATGCAATGATTATAAGTTCCAAGGATTGTGATTTCTTTTTGTATGTTGTATAATTGATTGACCACTATAGATATTTTATGATGCATTGGCTCTTATTAAAATAAGCTAATGCTATTGCAAATGAAATTGTTTTCAGACCTATGAACCATGTCAACTTGTCAGCAATTCCTAGCAACATGTCCAGAAAAAGAAACACGCAACAAAGGTATGAAAAGTGTATGCATAAAGTTGTAATTGTGGTAATGTAAAAATATTATGATCCCTCCATATTATATAGTTAATGGAGTCAAACCGATAACTTAGGACAAGTTTCCACCCACATACATGAACAGTAGATATTCTTTGAGGATTTGGACATGCACAACATCTCATTGATTTCAAGGTCTCTATAAAATTTTAATGTGTTAATGGATTTCTTTCTTATCCTTAATGATATAATAGCTAGTATGTTCGTTGCATAGAAATGATTGAGTATAGCATGCTTCAAATACTTTCCTAATAAACATAGTATTATGTGAAAAGGAATAGATTATCTAGAGATCATAGGTCACAATAAATTTAAGTGAAAATCGGATTTGAGTTTTACTAGAGCTCTAGTGTGTAACCTCTAATATATCTCTACCAAGTGATTAGTGTCATTGTGTAGAATCATCATAGTTTTAATATAAGGCACCTCCCTCTCTAACCAGAGAATGATTGATGATGAAGTTACAATACCAAACTATTTTAAATAATTCTTGGCATTAAAATTAATATCCTTGTAATAATGTTGTTAGGGTAAGCATTCAAGTAGCCGTTATAGCTAACTTCGTGCACCCACATATTCTAAAGGGTACATCAAATTTTGATGATTTTTTTTTTTGGTTGTCTTTGCATGCAACATAATTGCTTATAGCTATTGTTCTAGCTTCTGGGTAGTAATGATGCACAGTGTGGGATCTGTTTTATGCACAAGGGTCAAAAAGTATACATTTCAAAGTGTTGCTTGATACCTGCTTAAAGATGTTCCAATAATTGTGCACTTAAAATTGCCAATACTTATGCACAAATGGTCAATTGTGGTCCAAAAATCCTTAAAGAAAAGCAACTATTGATACATGTGAAATTTATAAATACTTTTTTTTTTGTGGTTTCTTTAAAATTAGTAATTTAGAAGTTAGGTGTCTAAGGAATGAACACTTATTAAGAACAAGGATGTTAAATGGGACTCTTCCCTAGTGTTTAAAAATGTGTACCTATTTTATTATTATATATTTACCTCATATGATGGTAGAATAAATATTTTAGCAGTGTCTCCTTAATGGTTAAATAATTTTAAATTCAGACTTAATAGACTTGTGTCTGAAAGAGCGATTTACAAGTTTGGTCACAGAGAAGATGGAAACTCAATTCAAGTATAACAATAAAATAGGACCTTCAACATTGGAAATGAATACATCAACTGTAAATAAATGATCTGTGTGGTAAAAAGTGAGCATACCAAGACGATTGTGTAGGAATGATATGATTGTTGGCAGTGCATTAAACTAGTGTGAGAGAGCTTAGCTTGCAAGCTTAACCACCACGCAAGAGAGCATAGCCAATGATGTTTCGAAGTCTATTGGAGACCATGAAACAACTTAGACATGGTGCTGGATTGGGAGAAGGGGCTGCGCAACTAGCATGGTGTGGTGCCCCTATCCTTGGGCAACACTTGGTCATTCACGAAAACCATTAAATTTAATGCCAAGCAGTCTTTAACAGTCTCACACTTGCCAACCACATGTGCTTGAAACTCTCTGAAACCTTTTCAACAAATCTAATTTGTGCGTTCCCTGCAATCGTGACATAGACAACTACATTTGATTGAAAGTTTCTACAGCCTTCTCAACAAAGCCATTTTAGCCTGCAATTGTTTCAACCAATTTAATGGGTGCGTATACTGCAATCATGGCACGCCTGCCCATCCCATTACACTTGGGTGAAAGTGTCTAAAGCTTTTTTTATTTTGTGTCCGTAGTTTTATAGTTAATTTCATGTATTTACAGATTTTAAAGGATATATCAGATTTCGATAAATTTTTTTGGTTGTCTTCGTATGCGATTTATTTGCTTATATCTATTGAAAGAAAATTTATTGCGTAATTATTAAGATTACCATTGAGGAGGAGACATGAAGAAAGAGGACATCTTTACAATGTCACAAAAGGAGGATGAGCCTCTTGAGTATTATGTGGAAAGATTCCACTTTTGTTTGAAAAAGTCACACCAAAAATAGCTCTCCCCTTAATCCATCAAGCTGATGTTTTTGAGAGGAGTGAATGAAGAATGCATGGATGCCCTGAATTTGATGGGGGGAGGTGGATATCTCTCAATTATTATCATTTGAAGATATATACTAGGTTTGTAGGAACTACTTCAAATCAACTCTACGGAAGACCAAAAGCTCTAAACTTCTGCCTACCACTAAAGTGGACATCTCAACAATCTTCTCTCCAACATAAAAGAAGACATCATTAGTCACCTTGAAACACAACTAGACACCTTGCATATAAAGAAGAAACAAGAGGAGGTTGAAGCAACTCTTACTTACTACCCATATTTTTGCCAAAGGAAAGCCAACTATAAATATAAGAAGATTGTCAACATCACTAAAGAAAAGCAAGCAACACTAGAGTTCCATGCTTTAGAAGATGAAGGACAAGTCTTCTATATTTTCCACTGCAAACCATGGCAACAATAGAAGGTATGCCTCAAGACCCTTATCCTATAATGTTTCATTTCCTAAGGTCAATACATATGTAGAAAATTGGATTAACACACTAATGAATCCTATGCCTAATCAACCATGGCAAAATACTCTAATGTCCAATTGGATGTTACAACAAGTGACATAGCCACAATAACACCCATATCAATTTTCTATTTACAACCAACAATGGCAATCTCCTCAAAAACCATGGCCATAATAACCAATAGTGGAAAAATCCTTATGCACTTTACTCACAACAACAACACTTACCTCAACAACCCATAGTCATTCTTAGTACATTACCTCAGCAATAAGCAATTATGCCAAAGCTAACCACACTTGCTTCTACTGAACCAAGAGTACCACAATTACTTGCTCAGCTTGCACCTAGTCCTAACAACAAGCCCAGTCAACAAGCTTACACTAATGAGGCAATTCAGTATCCAACCTATGCGGTTGAACATCACTATTCAACTATGCTCAAGAAAAACTCTAGCTGGTCTTGCATCTCCATAAATTATAGAGTTATCCGTTGACAAACTAGCTATAGAAGTTACTAACAATGAGCACCTTGAGTGGACCCAACCACATATATCTTACAAACAAAGAACCACCATTTCTAGAAATGCTCAAGCTACCCATAAATATCACCCTGAGCCTGAATTTGATCTCTTATGACAGTTGAAAAGTGTTTAAGTTAAGTTTCCCTCATCCAAGCTATAAAAGATGTATTGATTACACTAAAACTATCAGGGACTTATGTCTTAAATGGATAAGGAGAAAGATAAAAGACCCCCAGACTATCCATGTCATAGGATAACTAGTTGATATTATGTTAGGAACCTTTGTTGTCCCTATATACTTCGACCCTAACAACTCTATTGTAGATGTTCATATCAATGAGACACTTATCAAAAACACCTTTATTGATCTTGATGCAACCATAAACATAATGACTAGGTAGAGAACACACAATCTACAATTAATGAATTTGAGATCAAAACCCATAAGCTTACAACTTGCATATAGGTAAACTATCAAACATGGTGGGTTGATTTAATGTTAGGATATAATTCTTTAGTACCCAACTCATTTAATCCATTTCCTACATAACCCATGAGAGACATGAGCACATACAAGCTTTTAGAATAACAATTATGCATAATTCAAATTGACAAGTCACGTGAAAACACAAGATATACCCTGGAAAAACCCTCATGAGGGAAAGACCTAGCCTCCAAAATCATCTATACTCCATCTTATTATTCAACAATAAAGTAATACAAAACACTTATAGAGTTAACAATAAATAGTTTTGAATCATCAAGCCTCTGCCACACATCCTCCATGTGTCCAAGTATGAATCCACACATTGATCACATTCCATGCTTCACCTACACGCTCTTTAGAAAGACTCAATAATGACAACCCACTCAACTAACCAACCTAAACCACTAAACATGTGTTTTCTTACATAGACTAACCTCACATGAATACAACAAAGTGGTAAAGTAAAATTACATGACTCAAAACCATGAGTTTAGAAAACCATTGACCTGACATTTAATATTGGGTACTAAGTTTTCACTTTATTAATATTTACCCAATATGAAATTAAATACATTTCCCCAATGTGAAACCTACATTAAATATATTTCCTAATTAAAGATATCAATTTTTCACAATCCATAATGTTACTTGCTATTATTTCTATATACGATTGCATGTGTCTTTTGCATCAATGTTTTATATCACACTTTTTAATCCATTATTTAGACGATAGGGAGCATAAGGAAAAGAAACATAGATTTTTGTAGACCTAGGGAGACTAAAAAGATGTGGGAAAGGGAGAGAGAATGGGAGATGTTGCACACAAACCAATGTATTAACATAATTGGTTTGTGTCCAATTAAGTTGACATTTCTTAGATTTTATTGCTGCCAATTTTTATGATGACTTTGCAACATTTGTCTCAAGACTTACATTTGGTTCAAAATATATTCATCCTCTACTTTGGTTCATCCTTCACTTTTTCTATTTCTCACAAAATTCTTCTCAACATTGATGACTCTCCATCTTCTAGATCTTCTCCATGCTTATATGAAGCTACATTTTCTTCCTCAACTTGGGCCACACAAATTCTTTCCTCTTTACCTTCATTAATACTTTGTTGTATTTGAGGAAATTCAAATTCTCAATGCCCTATTTCTCAACATTGGTAACATGTACAAATGAATCATCTTCCTCTTATGTTAGAATAATTACCTTTGCTTTTAGAGTAGCTTCCCCTTCCTCTAGTTTCTTGAGTGTAAAAATACATTTGAGAGATGCTAGCCTCTTCTTGTTTCATGGAATAATCTCTCCCACTACTAGATTGTCCTTTGTACCATGAGATTTTCTTTCCCATCCTCTTAAATAACTTTGTTGTTTTCTATTCAACTTCTCTTCTACCTTAAAGGAAGACTAATAAGCTTCTTCTATATTTTGCAACCTAACTAAACTTATTTTATCTTGTATGGACAACTGTAGACCATTTATGGACCTTGACAGTTGCTTGACATCATCCTTCACATGTCTCACCCTAATACTCAATTGATATAATTCATGTGCATATTATTTGACAGTAGTCCATGTTTGATTCAAATTCTATAATTTTTAAAGTAGACTCAAGTGATAATTTTTCGGCAAGAACTCATTTTCATTATCATTTTATCCCATGATTTGATATTTTCCTTTCCCCTTCTTCATCGCTATGTCTACAAGTGATCCTCCCATAGAATTATATGTCCTTTCATTTGAGTACATGCATACTTCACCTTTCTATCATTTTCATTCCTTCATAATCAAAATACTTCTCCATCCCAATATCTAATCTAAAAGTTCTTCAAGGTTTAAACATCCATTATAAATGGGAGGGTCAATCTTTAGTTTGTTGTTTATGTAGATTATGGCCTTCAAGAATATTTCTTCACTTGGTCAAATTCACCTTCATTTACCCAATTTTCTCCCTGTACCTTTTCTTATTTATCCTCATTGATATCCTCAACATGTACTCCTCTTATATGTGTTGCTTTTGTTACATCTAGCCTTACTATTATCTCTCTCAATATTTCCACAATTGCCACATCACCAACCCATGGTGCTCCTCCTCTTTGGCCACTTCTTCTTTGTGCCATGATTTATTCAATACCTATATAGTCGTAGATTTCGTATTCTTTCTTCTTTTCATATAGCAAATCTTACTAGGACTTCTTCTTCTGACACAATCATAAAACTATTTTTTCACAACTAGCTTTTCAGAATGACTTTCTTTAATATCACTTGGTGAAATCAAGATCAAGGTCCCTTGCTAGGTATCCTAATCATGTAGCATTGACAAAAAATAATCACAAGTTCACACAACAAAACAATTCAAGATTTATTAAATTGCAACATAAAGGAGTTTATATTATTATGTTTGTTTATATATGGCCTTTGACCTTCATTCCTCACTTATGAGATTCTCTCTCTTGTTCAATAGCCCCAAAACTATTAAAATTTATCCTAATTATGCTTTGGCATGTGGAGATTTGATCGGTCAATGAGTTCAAAAACTTTCTAAAACAATCTAATGACATCTCACCACACGTTTATATATATAACGGGTCACTCATTTGTTTTATTTCTTCTTTCATCAAGTTTTTATTGTTTTTGAATCATTTGATGAGCACATGAACCATTTTTGTGGGTTCTTTAGTCAAAAGGAACTTTGAATCCCCTTTTATCAAAGTTTGAAACTTTATTAAACTCTATGATGACTTCTTCATCAAGGTGTCAGGGTATCCTAGGAATGCCAACGTTCTTCCTTTGTCAAGATCTTGGCCTTCACAATTTTGTTCTTTGTCATTACCCTTGAGCCTTATTCTTGTTAGGGTTTTGAACCCCCTTGAAACCTTTTGCCTTAAGTATTCTTGCTTATCTTAATTGGATGTTCCCACTAAAATGAGAACGAAGAACTATTTGCCACGTCAAAGTTTCCTCGAGATCAAGAAATTCAAAGAAAAATTGTGCATTAATAATAATTAGGGCCTGAACTAGTAATAGGAACCATCAACGTGTTCCTAGGTTCTTTGAATAAAATAAAACTTTAACCCAAATATCAATTGAATCTTATGAAGCAAATAGGAACTCCTCAAAAATAAATTGTGTTGAAAACTTTTCCTAGAAATATCTCTCTTTTACAAGGTATCTTCCATCAAAAATTTTAGTGGGAGCTAGAACCTACTAATAGTTTTTGAGGTTCTTGGAACCTATCATTCCTCCGACTTATTCCCAATATAACTTGGTAAAATTTCACTAGTTTCTACCAAACTCGTGTTGAACACACCCCAAGACTAAGAGGTGGGGGGAATTAGTCTTGGACAAATCTTACCAAATTATACCACAATACAATTCAATCTTAAATCTTAATCTGATCAGCAATATAGAAAGATAAGTAATGAAAACACATGCATAAGAGAACACCAGATTACATGGAAAACCCAAGGAGGCAAAAACCATGATGAGAGTTAATTCATAGTATATAAACAAAATTATGATTTGTTAGGGATCACTACTCAAAGAAGCTCACTACTCTTGAAAGGAATTGCATGCGGATCACTTCCTTAAGGAAAGATACAAAGGACTTCTTGAGTAGACTCACTATCACTGAGCAAGATACATGAATGTTTAAGTTACAAAGACTCGCTATCTTTGAGCAAGATACATGAATCTTTGAGTTACAATGAATATGCCTTCAACATCCAACAATCTCCTTGAACTATAACTACTCTTGACTCACTCCCTCATACAACCATTAAGCAATTAAGATCTAATACTTCCACAACACACATTTACTGCTTCACATTTGCATCTTCCACATCCATTCTCTCATCCAGCCACTTTGAAATTGATTTGGTATTCTTTATATACAATTCATCATCTTAGTATATCAATTAGGTTGGCCAAGATAGGGAAAATGAGGCGATCCCACAAGGTCAACTACAAAACACAGTTGTAGTGAAAGAGGTCCTATCTAGGAGATAGAGAGGACCTAAAACAACTTTAACATGCCACTCAATGTAGTACCCATCATCTCACCTATTGGCACACATCCTCCAAGGTCAACAATAGGGTAATGTGTAGACAAAAAATGAAAACAGAACTAGTCAGCCCAAAGACACTACCTCCAAATAAATTATCAGAAAGAAGATCCCCACAAGCCATATTAGGACCCAAATATAACTTGACACATCCTCCAATGCTAGTGGAGACCCCCAAAGATGCACCACGAGTAATAGGACAAACCCTGTCGGCCAGGTAACTGTAACTTACCCTAAAAACTAACATCAGACCAAATACAACACCAACTAAATCATCCAACATCATACAAATCACATATAGGCATTCCATGAACCCTCAACAATATACTCAAATACTTCTTCTACTCTATCAAGCCAAAATTAGCTGGAAAAACTAAATTGAAACAAAGTTCTTCATTATTAGAATGCCAAGAAACACAGTTAAGAGATAAGACATCAATAGACACATTTCTAGATAACTTCATCAACTGAAATTTGAATTGAAACACTGCACAAATGTTATAAGCATATCCTCCAAGTCGCAACAACATAAACCTCAATGTGGAGCAATGCAGAGCATTTTCTAGACCAGTCCTTACTAATCAACACATTGCCAATATATTATCATTATGAGAACCATTAGTTGCAACATCAAGGACTTGAAAAGATAGGAGTGCAATGTCCACAAAGTATAGACATTATATCCAAAACCACATGACCCTCTCTACAAAAATGGAGGAATGCAAAACATTCTTCCAGACTGCATTCAATACACTTTTATGCATTCTTCATCAACTTTTGAATACCTGAACACCACTTGCTCAATTAGGAGAAACAAAAGAGATACTGTAGCAACCTGTAGTCTGCACAAGACCATTTGGAGAACATCACTTCATCACCATGCTTCTAATCTTCATCTTAAAACTTATGATCCTTATCTCAAAGCATGTATCCTCATCTTAATGCTTCTAATCCCATCTTGATATGATATCATCATGATAGCATCTCTAAGAGCATCAACATCATCATTGTTCAGCAACATTGCCACGACATATTGAGTGTATACATGAACCCCAAGAAGGCGGACATCCACAAGAAGGAACGTTTCTGCTCATTCATCTTAAATCTCCAACAACCTTTTTCACACTCATCTAGTGCCAACAATCACGACAACAACCACCGACAATCTCTAGTAGATATAACACTACAAAGAGTTGACACCAATGGAAAATCTTGTAACTATACAACAATTTTCAATATCTTTCTCAACAATGAGCCAACAATCTCTCACAATGTCAAGCTTACAAAATCAACTCAACACTAAGTGAATAATCTCTAAAAACATCGAGCTTACAACATCAACACACAAATTGAGGGTTGACAACAATGACAACACCAAATTATCAATGACAACAATTTCCAACAACTTGAACTATAGGTACTATTTTAGCTACTCTACAAGTTGAAGTTCTTGCTGTGTACAAAAACAAAGGAATGAGTCTATCAAAAAAATTAGTAGGAACTTGAGCAATCTGTAGTTCTACTAGTTCATGTAATAGTGTGAGCCTTCAATTAGTTCCTAACCAGGGATAAACCTATGATAAACCATATCTTAGCCGATTTTACTCCAATTTCCACCAAAGTAAAAGTGAAGCTTTCCATCTGGGCCTTCTATTAGTTGAACTCCTTATTTGGCCAAAATTCAATCAAGATTTTCTCTTACAACAAATCACCAAAATTCAACAACAAAAGAAAGGCAAACTAGAATTGAAAACAAGAAATAGTTTTGCATGACAAGATTTCTCGTGAGCTTGAATGTTTCTGTATCATTAGATACCTATCTACAAATGATGTCTCACAAACAAAGAAAAGGAGAAAACCCCTATGATAAAAAACCCCTCCAAAAGAAAGAAAGCAAAAAAAAACAATCATGTACAAGTGATGGAAGAAGTGATGAATGAGGGACTTAATATAACTCCCCAAGGACTAAGGCCATCTTAAATACACAATAAATATTCCCCCATAGGAGAGAAAGAGTGAAACTATAGAATCCACCCCATAATGAAGTATTTTCCTTTGCCAATGGAGAACTACTAAAGATAAAATACAATCCATTTCCTACAAACAATATGCCTTCCCTTGGGAAGAAACAAGTCCAATTGTGGATGCAGAATAAACTTCAACTCCAAGATAATACATGAGAGACAAATTCTCATGATATGTTTCTCTAAAAAATGATCAAGTGTCTTCGTGTTGGAGTATGCTACAAAAAATTAGGTGCTACCTATTGCCCTTATTTTCAACTAGCCAAAATTCAAACTTTTGTACCAAATCCATTAGTTGGCTAGTCAAATACGTGTGTTTATTAAGAGTTTCCAAGATTGGTTGCCATGTGGTTTTAGTCAAAGGCCTTCATTTTGAGTCTTATAGTGATTCAATTAATATGTGTACCATCTTTTTCAATGGTCCACTTCATTGTAAGTATTGAATTCCAATTGTTAATAGATGATGATGTCAAGTTCAATTTTGAGAATCGGATTCACAAATCATCTTATGTATTACTTTGTTTTTTCTTTAAACTAATCATATGTGTTGATGTAAAATGAAAAAAAAAATAAAAACCTAAAAATTACGAATTTTTGAAAAAATTGGTTGAAGGCTAGCTACTTGGTGCTATTTTGAACAATGTTGCTAGTTTTTGACATAACCCACTTCCTGGGTTGGGAGGTTTTAAAGTTTCAATTTTAAGAATTAAATATGGAAAACGGTTAAATTGGAGGTTTCTACAACTCAAAATGGAACTATGTTTCTGGGTTTTTCTAATGATGACATCCTTGTCATCCTAGCAAAATTTATCGTTGGAAAAATTTATGCATTAATCTCTATTTTCAGATTGGTGGGTTTGTCAAACGGATTCATAAAGTCTTTAGGAGTAATGTCAATCTCTTTTTGAGTTTCTAAAACTCTTATCAGAATCAAGGATTGCAGTTGATTGTATTGGCAAACAAAGACAATGAATGATACTCATTTTCTCATGTCGAAGAAATCAACTTGAATGATTCAAAATCACTAACGAAGAGGATTTATGACATTCTCACATAATTCGAAACACTAAAATTGTGGCAAGATGAATATTCATTATCATTGACAACAATATCTAGTTTGATCACTCAAATCAATGTGTTGAGGTGGTTGGTGAATGCAAGGACACTTGGTGACAGTCAAAGTAATGTTGGTTTGTCCTTGTTGCATCTCTGATGGTTGTGAAAATCTTGTTTGTTGTTATTAACGGTGAAATTGGATCTGATATTTTACCTCTATTATTCAAGGCTTTGCAATAAGAATTTGAAAGAAATTTCAAGTCATATCCATATGTTAAGACAATATTAAATAATCCTCTTTGCAAATGGTTTTGATGTATTTTTCAAATAATGATCAAGTCGCAATTTTCGCAAAATGGGATCATTGGATATGTGTATGGGTTTTTGTTGAAGCATAATGAAAGTAATTTTTGATAGATATTATAGTTGAGTGTATACTACTAATGGAAGTAATCACATGTCATCATATTTTAGAGCATCATGGGTTGAATAATTTTTTATAGCTTCTTTGGATCCTCTCCAAGGTTCACTTTCTTGATTATTTTACACAAAAATGTTGCATCCAATATTTATTGGATTTCATAGAAAATTATGACTTTTTAAAAGTTTCAGTTCACTAAATCTTTGGGCATTTTATGAAAAAGTATAGTAAGATAATTGGAAAATATGCTTCTCACTCTTAATTAAATGCGGTAGAGAAATCCTATTTATAAAATACGATGGAGGTGTTACCAAGTGGATACCTTCATATCTTGCTATTTGTACCAATGAAGTTATGAAAGATAGTTTTCATGTCGGTAGCAAAGTGATGGATTCTTTAAATTGTTTATCTCGCTAAGTTCAACAATTCATCAAAATGCTGATAGACTTGTCATTTCATGAATGCCACGAATGCAGGTGGAGATTACTAGAAATGCTAAATAAAAAAGTTTGAAAAAGGGATTGTGCTGTAAAGATGCACATTACATCAAATAAATGGCATTTTTTTGTCAAATGTTGTAGTTCCAACTGCCTTCGAATTTGAAAGCATTGATAATGTAGACACCTAAAATTGTCCTATCTAATTAAATAAATATTTTTATTTATTTAATTATTTTATCCTAAATCTTCTATTAATTAAATGAATTCTTATTTATTTAATTAATTCATTAATCCTCTTCTAAGCCTTTCCTCATTTAAATTAATACTTTTATTTATTTAAATTAATACTTTTATTTATTTAAATTGTCCTTTTCCTAAATTAAATAAATATTTTATTTATTTAAGTGATTCCACTTACTCTATTAATTAAATAAATCTGTATCTATTTAATTAATTCATTAGCCTTTTCTACCCATGACACATGTCATTCATCTCTTAATTCTTCTCTTACTTAACCCCTTTATCATTTAATTATTTCCTCTACCTACCCTTTAATCCTAGCCAACCATTTATCTTTGCACCTCTCAATCTTATCGCTCCATTTCCTACAATGTTCTCTATATAAGAGGATGACCTTTTGCTTTTCAACCCTAATTAATGCATCTAATCAATCTAGCTAACTAAATGATGCGTCTAAACACTCATATGCAATCGAGCCTTCTTGCAATCAAGCTACCAACCACATTTCCATTCTTTGTTGAGCTCTTGTGCACACATAAAAAATGAGAGCAAATATATCAAACAAGATCAATGGAGATAGGAAGAAATGAAGATTGAAACCCTACTTGACATGTGAATGGTATGCTTTGTTTATTTTGTTGATTTGCATGACCTTAGATATCTTCATTTGTGTATGGTGGATGCTTTTCATTGTTAGGCTAGGGTTTTATGGTTGGATCTTTGTTAATCTTTCAATATTATTATTTTCATCATCCATTTTCACTGTATATGGATAACATGCAAACAATTATATAGAGCGCTTGAAAGAGATTGTATCTCTTGGAATACAATTTTTGTAGGTTGTGCACAAAATGGATATGTTGAAAAGGTTTTAGAGACTTTCAAGACTGCTAAACATGTATCTAAATGTGGAAGCAAAGACAAGGCAAGTGAATTTTACAAAGTTCCTTAATAATTCAAGTCGCAACAAGTTGAGGATAAACTAGGGAAGTGAAATGCTTGACAAAATGGCTCAGAGATGACATCTCATGGAATGCCACAACTGCAAGATATGTACAAATTCAATAAGTTGAAAAGCTTTAGAAACTTCAAAGAAAATGCATTGCCAGTTTGAGTCTATGGCAACTATGTGGACATGTATGATTTTTGTTAGATATGATAGTTTGGTTGACATGTATGCTAATTGTGGAAGTGCATAAAAGAACATGTAAATCGTTCAACATAAATATATAAAGAAGTTTGATTTCATATAACGCCATAGTTTCAAAATGAGCACAATATAGATTTGTTGAAAAGGTGTAACATCGAGGTCCAACAAATAGCACATGAATGGAGGTTTTAGATGGAATGTGCATTAATTAGCATGTATGTGAGCAGGCAAAACAAATGCCTCGAATTTCAACATACCTCAAAAATATTTCAACTTAAGGGGCACAATGATTGCAAGTTAGATCTCAAAAATGCTAAACTTATGTTCTTCTCATAACCATCTATACAAAACTGGATAGGTGTGATAAGTTTCGACTAGTGAGGAAATTAATGGAAGATAGGAGAACCAAAAGTATACTGAGATGTAAATTAGATCAACAATTATAAAATGGCACATAATCCTTGTGTAGGAGATGGATTGCTTTCATACACATTGGAGTACATACACAAAATTGGAGAAAGTGATTTGACTAAAATAGAATAGAGGTATTTTTAGATCCAAGAAATTTGTTTATAGTTATGAAAGAGAAAGAAGATCAAAATGTAGCAAACAAATGGGTCTCACAATAATTTTTCAAACTAGATCAACTTCATCATAGCCAGTGGTGAGTTTTGTATCGTTCATTATAGATAGCCTACATCATGAAGTTCAATTATCAAAGCTACGAGTTTCTCTCAATGCTCAAAACTACCCTTCTGGAGATCTTAGATACTAAACTAGGTCACATCAGCTTGCATGATTGTGGAAGGTAATGACAGAAAAAAATCGATCCCCTTTAGCTTGTAGGGCCTTGGAAAGTGGATTGACACGTCTTGCAGGTTGTCCTGCAGTGGTTTAATGACCTGATTTGGTATTGGAATATGTGAAACAATATAATCCCAAGACTAGAGAGGTCAAGATGATTGATGACATAATTGGATGGTGTCTCCATTGGAATCATGTTCAAATTGCCAATTAGGGATCAATTCACTTGCATTGACAAGTAGACTACTAACCAACATTTCAGTGAAAATATGAGCAAATGTCTTAATAAGATAGCAAAATCTTTGTTATTAGTGCCTAGAAGAGGGAAAATTTAGCTTCCAATAACTCTCCATAGGCCCCTTTTCATAGATGATGTTGCTATTGTGATTGTTCTCCTTCGTCACCTAATGGGAAGTGCAAACTCAAGTAACTTTGAGATATGGATGTAACTTTTCATTATTATTATATATTAAGTAAAGCCATTCATTGATTGGGGTGGTATCGTTAGTGATAATCTACATAGCCAGCTCAATTTGAATCAAACCAATACTTCTACATGTCCTCTTACCTTCTCTATACGATTGGAAATATGAGAACTTGGCCAAAACTTAGCACCAAAGGCATATTCTATAACACAACTTAGATGTATGACTTATATACACAATTACAATAAAAAAAGAACAATAGGAATTTTTGGAGAGTCATTGGAATAATAAACATGATGCATCAGAAATATTTTGCATGGAATATGTTTGTTTAAATCTCAGAATCTTTTAGGATGTTTATGTGTCATGCAGACATTTGGTTGTCACATTGTTGTCTAGGCAAATTATTCCCAAATTCAAACCACAGGTTGCTAATGCTTCATCTTCACCATCCATGAAGTTGGAATTGTGAAGTCTCAAACATATATTTTGTCATAAAAGCACTAGGTGCAATGCATAAGTGTGAAATTATAATAGGTTGCTTTGAGATACTACATGCTTGCAGATAATCATTTAATATCAATGAAAAACCAAGATGCCAAAGAACCCTCATTGTAAATGAAACAAATTTTAAAAAGTCTAGCCATGACACCAACAAACACTACAAAATATCATCTAGCATCAAATTATGACCACATTGTTGCCATAAGCTCTCACTAAACTGTGATATCGATCTCTCTATGGTATGATAAAATATCATTCACTAAGTGAAGATCATCTATGGTCCCAACATGATTAAATAACTCAACACCAAGATCTCCCAAAGGGAAGAGTCAAACCATGATCTCCAAACAAAGAAGATAAAACATTGCCAAACATCATTGTCACAAGCTCCCATTGAAGTGTATAAATAAGATATCCATGAATTATAATGATATCAATTTCCTAATTGAAGATAAACCAAGGCCCTCACAAAGAACTCAAATATAACAAACTCCCAAAAGCCAAAATAAAACCTTCATCCTCAAACAAGAAGATGCATTGCCATAAACAATTTGGAATCAATCCAATACCACCAACAATGCACCTACATAAACAATCATGTTCTGCTAAAGTCCCAAAGCACAATGGACATCCATGACATCATGCTAACGACCAATTAAACTAGCATCAAATTCTCACTGTGTCACACATGTCTGGATCACAAATAGTAAAGAATATAAGTTTCACAATATGACTATAATTGGTAATACCATCTCTCCTTCTCAACATGACAATCAATATAAAAAACAAGTGACTAAACCAAGCCCCAAATCTAAATCTTCATCACCATTGAAGCATCTTTGTGTAAATACAACCCACATCCAAGTCATATATGCAACTTATGAGTATGTACAACCTACAACATTGGACAACTTGTAGACCCAACAATGCAACATACAAATCCAACAATATATTAATTACTAAGTCAAATGAGAGTAATTTCAGATGTACATGTGAGTATACAATGACCTAAACACCAAATGATACTATTTGATTTTCCATAAGCTAACAAACTCATCATAGTCATGAGAACCCATAAAAATTTCAAATTGAAAAAAATAAAAATATCATGCCAAAATTACTCTAGACTTGGTCCACTGTGTAGTGCTTTGAACAAGCTTTTCGTTGACTATAAGAAGTCCAAAGTTGATTTTTTAGTATTCCATGAATGCACGTGATATAACTTAGGTTCACTAAGTGAATCCCCCGTGCAAACAGTGATGCTACAATAGGTACACTTCATACAATATGATGGGGTCTTCATGTCAATGCATTCTTGACTAATACATCCATCTTACTCTTTATCAAGCACTAGTATGAAGTGGAGAGAAAAGGAAAACAAACAACAAACAACAAAGTAAATAACAAAAATGAGTTTCAGATTTTAACATGTGGTTCCCTTCACGAGTTTGCACAAGAATAGACCCTTGACCAACCCCTTAATCATTTACAGACTCAGAAAATGAAGTACCCATTTATGATAACAACATAAGCACTATACCAGTGGTCCTCATGCAACATCATTTCATTACAATAATATAACCTCAAATGAGCACACTGATAACATTCTTATTGATCTTGAAAATATTACAAAATTCTCCAACATTTGCTTCAAAGCAAACTTTAACATGCTCCTTGAGCATGAGCTTTCAAAACAAACACTAATCACAACAAATGTGTGACAAATCCTTGATTCTTCTTGTTTAAAAGAAATCTGAATATGTCCATGAGACATTACAATACACTTTTACATTCAAGCTTCATGCTAGCTTGCTTGCTATCATAAAAAATCTGATTATGACATTTTGAAACAAAAATTTCAAAGCAAACTAAGTCCTATTCTATTATGCACAAAAAAAATTACATTGTTCACCTTGGAGCCAAAATATGGAACCTCTACAAAATGAGAAGAGAAGAGAATAAAAGGATGGAGGAGAAACCCTAAAGAAACCCTAAAATGAACCTAACATTGACACCCGACTTTCCTTTGAATTTTGAGTTTTAAAATTCCAAAAGCTGCACTTTCTCTTCCTTCTCTGTCTTTGACCTGCATCCTTGAATCTGTTGATGACACTTGAATTTTTTGGAAAAAATAACCTTGCACATTCGCTGTTTTCTGTACAATGTTCTTTCAACTTCGTTTGAAATTTCCAAAAATTTGACTTATTTGGCCCACACATTTGTTGTTTTCTGTACAATATTCTTTCAAATTTGTTTAAAATTTCCATTTTTGTTTCTGGCCTACAACTTCTTCTTCTCCTTGACTGAAAATAGAAATTACCCCTTTTAGTGGTTGTCATTTTCTGCACATTCCTTGTGATGAAAAATATCCTTTACGTGTGAAGAAAAATCAACAGTTGTACATTTTATGTCAAGTAGAAATAAAGCTCCATTTGTTAGACAAAATATTTCACGTCTATCATAGTGCAACCCATTACTTTGGAGTAAAATATTTCTCCTCTTGAGTGAAAATGTATTCCTTTCTTGTGTAAGTAATTTCCAGATTTACTGAAAAATGTTCCTTGTTGCAGTTTGACATTAAGTTAAAATGTCCATCTTTGGTGCGAGAATGATTTTGCCTCCCCTTTGTGGAAATACCCTTACTCACCCTTTGATTTAATTTCACCATTTATTATGAAATAGACTTCATTCCACCGAGAGATTTTTAACTTTGAGTGAAAAGATCATTAACATGCTCACTCCTTGATTCATTCCATTGGTAAAGGTAACTTTTCTTTTATTTCACTTATTAGCATGACTTATAATCTTACTCACACAATACCCTTTACAAAATACTTTCACTTATGTGAGAAGATTAGTGCCTTTCAATGTTTTTAATCATTCCATTATCTAGACCCATCATTCTGGTAAAATATTTACCCAATTTTTCCTTATGCCCCTTAAAGTTCAGAATTCCTTGAAACTATGTTAAATCTTTCAACACTTTGCCATATTAATTTGCATTATTTGTGTGCCCACTAACACATTTATGATGAATAATGATGAACAACAAATATCCTAACTGGTACTGAGAGGAGGGGGGTGAATCAGTACATACAAAAACTTCTCCAACAACTTATCATATTAAAATAATGCTAACCGGTTGTCTTCATTACTGAACTTAACCATGACAATACCAATTACACACAGTAAGACTTTAGACAACTTTAACTTGTAAAACCGAATACTTCAAATATCATTCAATACTTGATAACTACTTCACCCATAAACATATGCATGTGGTGTATCAATAATATCATACCCATTAGCTCTGCATGCATAATCACCTAAACAAAGAATACTTAATCATCACATGAAAAATACTCATGACACACATATTTTTCACGTGGAAACCCAAATGGGAAAAACCACGGTGGAGATGAATACCCACAAGATTGTTTTGAACTCTTTTGAAGCTCGCTCTATTAGGAGCCTAGTCCGGTTAAAGACTCTACAATAAGGTTCTGCTAGGAACCGATCCTGTTAAAGATCACTCGGTTAAGGGATGGCTATATACCCTGTTAAAGGTTACCTTGCTAAAGGATTTAAAGAACTCAATGAACTTGAGTCAGTTGGTTAGAGGTTTTACAATAAGCCTGTTAAAGCTACCCAGTCAAGAGATTTTCTTACTGTTGAAATGGTTAGAAGACAATAGATAAAGCTCTGATTTGATAACAACATTACATGCTAATGCAAATCTTTTTCAGTTCCTCTACTCTACAATCACACTCTACAGTTTTCACTCACTGGTTTGGCAAGTATCTCATCACTCGGATACACACACAACTTTTGCCAACTCTTACAATAACAAACATTATCGACCTTATAGACAACAATTAGGTTGGTAACATAAACCCTAAACCCTAAGTATTTAGGTTTACTATTACAAGCGGTCCAATCCTGACCGTCCAAACACATTACATAGAATGAAACAATCTCAAACAGATCACAAGTCATTCTACATCGTCCATTCTTCACTACACATAGAAATCAGTAACCCATCACGCTTTCTTCTCATACTGCTAAGAAGAATGTTCATTCCCGAGGTAGACATTAAATGCAATCGATCTTCATATGCAAGATCCTCAAGGAAATTCTTCATGTGCACAAAACTGACGTGGCATCTCGATCTCATCCTTATTTCTTAGCTAACTCATCATAGAATATCACCGGTTGCATCGCATAAGCTAGATTGCCAAACCGGAAACCCTAGAGCTAAGACTACCAATCGGTGCTCACACTTAGTGAAACCTTGACACCGGTTCACTACATCTCTTCATATCGGTTCTCCAACTTGATCATCAATAACAACTTCTTCCAATCTTCATACCGGTTGACCTGTACTTATTGACATCAATGACAACATATATTATTATCATATTATCATACCGGTTCATCATATGCCAATAATTTCTTGGTGTGTTTATGACATTAACAAGTTAGAGATCACATACACACTCTTCATTCTCCACATTCTTTATACTTCAACCAAGAATTGGTATTATATCCATGATAAGAACACAATGGATGTATTTTAATTAATATCTCTTTTTAACCACCATGAAGTCCTTTTCCTTTTAATCACTTGTTTTATTCTTCAACATATTGCCTTTCACTAATAACAACAAATTTCGTATTCTTGCAAACATTTTTATTTTAATCTCTTCTAATGCTATCATGATCGCACCCCCTGGTACCCAATTTAAGCAACAAGATCATCCCCAAAAATCTCCCCCAAAATGGAATGGTAGTCATTCTGTACAAGCCACAAGGTCTGCATTCTTAGATCTGGTCTTCGTAGCAATAGGCTTAAAGAAAACCCATCCACATAACCTGAGCAATTCCAATCACTATTTTGGTGATGCATTTAGTGCAGCGTTGTTCTATCGGTTCCAAATCATTAGAATGGATTATATTACCACCATTGAAAATGCAAAACCATCTTATTCTGTTGAAAAATTCTTTCTACTGCCAAAAAATTCAGTCAAATAGCAATAATCATCAATCCCATCCCAACGTGATCTCTCAGTTAGCTTATTTACATTATCAGTGTCAAATTTTAAACTAAAATCCTTCATTTAGCGTGATATCTCTGCAACCCCGTAATAACCAAATACAACACCTCATTTTTGTCCTCAGATGTCTGCCATGGGTGCCCACATTACTGTCACAAAGGAAGAGATGAAGTCTAGCGCGAATCACATGGTTGTGTGAAAGCTAATCCAAGCTACATCAATCCACAAAACTCCCATATAGCTAGAATCAACTGATTAAAATTTTGGTGGCTTTACTATGAAGAGATCTCCCCAAATCATGGGTCAACATATGTTTAATTGCTGCTAATAACATTCATCGATTTCTCTAATATCGTTCTTTCAATCAACCTTATCGGCTCCCACCATTTTTTTTGTGGTGCCCTCACAACTATAGGAGATCACATTGGTAGCCATACACCATTATTCCATTTCTAGTACAATCGTTGCAGCTTTACATTCTTCGACTTTTTTGAGCTATGCGTTCAACATTCAAGCCTCAAAATGCTTTCACAGTCTCCGGAACACCCCCATGCCATTTGCAACTCACCATTTTCTGACAAAATGTTTACTAGTTGAGGATTCACTGTGCAGACTTGAGCATAGAAACTGGAACTATCTCCTTCAACCCTAACGTTGTGCATGTTTCTCAGCATACACCTTCGCGTTGCCCTAACTTTTCATCGCTTTCGGGGCTGTTTGTTTTGCTTTGTTGTCATGCTAATCCCCCTGCTGCCCCGTGCCTGACTTGAGAGGCTCGCACACCTCGTTGCATCCATTAAAATATCCCGCGGGGTGGTGCGGAACACCATCCCCACGGGCCCTGTGACACTCTCTCGCTCCTTCCTTTGCTTACGCGAAGTGCATTTGTTTCAAGGCTCCAAAAACCTAGTAGAGTAATATGATTAACTTCATTTTCAAGATGACTTGAATTCACCAATCAAAATGATTTTATCATTGGCCTTTTCGGTTAAATCATCTGAAATAATTTATTAAATCTTCCCTTTTAAACTACCAAACATTTAAATCAGCGAAAGGATAAAAATCATTTTACCTTCCCCTTTTTGAAATTGATTTTAATGAAATATTATTCAAGTCAAACTGATTTAGATAATATATATTTCTTCGATGGGCTTGAATTTGTCAACTTGGGCTATATCATTAGTCAGGGCCCTGGTGGGATTGGCTAATTTTTTTTTTTCATTTATGAATAACTGACCTTCAAGAAATGCTTTGAAACCTCTGTTGGATGCATTTCGAATGCGAAACTTGAGTGGACATTCATTAAATTTGACACCTGAGTAGCCTCGAGAACTGACCCTAAAAATTGACCAAATCACCTCCTTAAGCCATGCAAGATGGCATACCTATAAAATGTCATATAAGGAATCAAGAATGCCAAACCATAGTTCATGATGATACCTGAGGCAAAATATTTTAATGTCTGAAGTTGCTTACTCAAACTTTTTTGAAAATGTACCCTTTCAACAATTCTGAAACATGTTCAATCATTGATTTGAAAAAATATCAAAACTTTGTTTCAGGTGCTCCCCCTTGGCAAGATGGTATATGTGGATATGGTGAGCATGCACACACCAGGGTTTAGTTTGATTCCATCACTTGTGCAAAATATTAATGCCCAAAGTTACCCTCGAAAAATTCTGAAAATACTGAATCACTGATTCTGAACCCTAAAAAAGTTCATTCGAAATGGGCCTTAAAAAATTATCAAATGAAATGCTGGGGGGCAACAAACTGGCCAAGTTGTAGATAAACATATAGGGAATCACTGGGAACATTCACCTTTGCATGCAGGTTATTAGGTTGTAAAGTAAAAATTCGGACGCGAGGCTACTTTTGCAGATTTAACACTATCTAGTTTTCAAATCTGAACAATTTGCAAACATAATCAAGCTGGAAAATTTATCAAACAGATTCATGGGGCTATTTAGACTAACGTGTGGCTTCATTAAGATGTAGAGAATCATAGAAAAATATTGGTTGAGCTTGATATTCAATTGGCACAAAAAATGCAACATCTCAAAGATGGCTTACTCAAAAAGGTTTAACAACTACAAACAACAAACCAACTTTAGGACCTCGAAACAAGAGCATTAAAAATTCATCAAAACTGATCATGAAAGGCTGTAAATAATCATATGCCAACTCTGGTAAGTGCTCAAAACTTCCCCAAAGTGATTTTGTATGATTATCCATGGGTGCAAAAATATAGGCTCTCAAAGTGAGCTACCTAGATTGATTCCGCAAGGGCACTTCTGAGTGTCATAAGCAAAATTTTCAACTTTGGCCCTCAAAATTTGATAAAATTTTTGAGGTCCCAACAAGAGGCTCTCAACTCCTTAGCCAAAATGGCCAACCAGCCAGACTTAGACAATTACCCATGCATTTTCTTTTTATAGAATCAGAGCTCAGACAAAATCACAAAGTGGTATTACATAAAAACATGTGGCTAATCCCATGAGTTTACAAAACCATGAATCCCTCATTTAATGTTGGGTACTAAGTTTTCACATTACTAAATATATTTTCCCAATATTAAATTAATTACTTTTCCCAAGTGAAGCCCCACATTAAATATTTACCAATGTTACATACAACACATAAAGTGCCCACAAGAATGTTAACTCCATGTGTTGCATGTATCCCTAGGTCTCCTAGGTGCACCACAGATAATAATAAATCAAATATTATAACATTATGCTAGGTATAAAACACCTAATCCTAACCATATTATGAGATATGAAAAATACATCTTTTGTGTCTCACTAATATCATGCATGCATTGAAATAAAAAAATATTTGATTGATTCAAAATTGTATAAATATAGATTCACCTTCCCTTTGAATAATTTTATCTCTACTATTGTCTCAACCTTAAATGGGGCACGTGTAGATTTTATTTGATTCTTCTTTGTTGATTACACTTTAAGAAGGTTTTTTGGTCCTTTATGTCTTCACAATTATCTTTAATACTAAATTTCTTATGGAAAGATCTTATTGTGAGACCCATATAAGATTGACCTTGACTTATGCACTCTTGTTAGCTCATAAATACTTGTTATTGCCTTATACCATTTAATTTTTTTTATCGCTACTCCATATTTTTTGCAAGGGCCATCACATGCTTGTTTAGGTCTTCAAGGTTCTCCATTCTAACCTCTTTATTCCATCTTTGAGTAGACATCTTTGAATTGTGAGGTAACTAAGTTCTTTGTTCTCTATAGACCTAGTCAGTATCATATAAATGACTATCTTTCACAAATCTAAAGGGGATTAGTAAATTAACTTAATACTAACTTGATTTTGAAGCTCATCAAAATATGCTTGTAGTAATAAATATACAAGTTAATGGATTGTGCCGCTTTTATTCAAAATTGTTGATAACGGAGAAGAATATTATTGAAGAGAAGTGACACACATGTTTTATCCTAGAAACCTTTTGAATAGGTTAAATTAGCAACAACTACCAAATTATTATTATAAGCTATACAAATATAAGGAGTTGTAAAATGATAAGGAGTACAATTAGCCTCTTGGTCCACTTGGTTTATGGTGTGAATTACAATTGGAATTCTATTTCTTCCTAAAACAACCTCCCATGACATAATATAGGTCCCTCTTGTTTGCAAATAATTTTCTCATTATGTATTAAGTTATATTAAAAGCTTAACTATAAGAAGAGACATCAAGTTGTTTGTTTCACATTCTGTTTGCCAACATCAAAACAAAAACACCACTTAAATAAGTAGTTAATAATTATGAAATTGATGGAGTGATTACAAAATCACTGTTATGAAACTACCCCTTATTATGAAGGACAATTTCATTGGCACATTTTGAATAGGTAAAACTAGCTTTGGTAGTGTCATTTTCACAACTACCAAATTATTATTATAAGCTATACAAATATTTTGAGCTAGAAAATGATAAGGAGTACAATTAGCCTCATGGTCCACTTGGTCTATGTCGTGAATTACATTTGGAATTCTATTTATTCCAAAATCAAACTCCCATGACACAATATAGCTCCCTCTTGTATGTAAATAATGTCCTCCTCACACATTAAGTGATATTAAAAGCTTAACTAGAAGAATAGACATCAAGTTGTTTGTTTCACATTCAGTTTGCCAATATCAATACTAAACCACCACTGAAATAAGTAGCTATCAATTATGAAATTAATGGAGTGATTACAAAATCACTATAATGGTTATGAAACTACCCCTTATTATGATTGACAATTTCACTGGCACATTTTCTAGGTCATTTCTAAGAGTTTTGACTTTTGAAATTAAATCCTATAGTGAATTTTGATTTTCCTAATTTGTAATGGATCATCTACTATTACACACATTTTACATAGTAGAGAAAGTTATTGTTCTCTATTATATTGCCTATATGAGAAATCCCTAATTAAGGTAATAGTTCTTTTTATTTTTTCCTAGTATTAGTAGACTAGGAGCATACTACACAACCTTGCTCATATCAATGAGTGATATGATTTGATATTGGGGTTAAATTGTGGATCCTAATTCTTATGGTTTATCCTTGCATTAGATAGAAACTATTAGCCCTTGTTGATTTCTTCATCTCTCTAAGCTTGGGATGTGAATAACACTAAAAATATCATTGAGGCAAGAAGGGCACTCCCACTAACACAAGACAAGGCTAAAATTTATTGAATAGACCAAATTATGGATGTATTAGGCCGCATTCTTATTGTAACTAGGGCAACCTTGATATTTACATGGGTGGAATATTTGCTTTCACAAGTTTGTTTCTATCATGACTAGAAAATTTCTATTTGTCTCTTTAGAGAGGTTGAACAAATGGGTTAGATTTGTTAGATAGGGGTTTAATTGATCCAATCTTCAAATCTTCTTACTTGGTATGTATGAAGGTTTCATTTGTGACCATGTTTAGTTACTTGGATCTACCACTTTCACCTTATATGATCCAATCAAAACATTTTGCTTAAACCTTGGCATTTCCTAATTACCTTTACGTATGCATGCTTTATGACTCTATTAAGCGCGACGACCTTAGATTGCTTAGTCCCATATACTCCCACAACTTGTTTTGATCACCAAAATGATTGCTCTTGCAAAACCTTCTACAACTCCTATAATACCTTCTACTACAACAACCACAACTTCTTTTATAACAAATTCGAAAACTACTCTTACAAAAACACAAATTATCATTGATCTAATATTCAATATGAATAGAATTCTATCTTCTTATTTTTATTCTAAAGATAGTTAATGTCTTCAAGTGACACTTAGCAAAATAAATTCTACTCAATCCTTTCTATAACTTTCTATAACATTCTTTCGTGCTTCATACCGGGACATTGAAAATCAATGGAAGTGAATCGTGATTATAACATCTCCTAACATAAAAATGTTGGCGTAATCGTATTTTTAAGCATTGATTCAATAAAACTAAAAAACTAAAATAATCTTGGTGTATGCTTATAATAATGTTATCCATGCTGCGTTCTCAGGCGTGGAGTTACCTAGTCATAAGAAATTAAAAAAAAGTTTCAATTTCGATTTCCATACTCCTCCGTTATCTGGATCTTCAAGTCGAATATTTTCCATGATAACATAGGATCAGAAGGATAAAAGCCACAATTTAAACTTGTGGGAATTGCTATAATTTTTAGCATATTCCAGGGTGCTATGAATTCCGGCGCTGAGCGACCTCAATGACTGAACTCGGATAGAAGGGAGGCTTGTGAAAACACACTATTTTCAAAAGACCTCTGTACGCACACATACGTGGATGACTACAACATTCCGCTCTTCAAAGACACATCGATGCAGAATACTGCAATGCAATGCATTTCATGGCAAAGATTTACACAATACCCAATATATAGGAATCCCTTTCACTCAATTACAACGTTAAGCTTGCCTTTAGAAACCTCATTTCTGAAATCGACCTCTCTAAATGGCACGAAGCTGAAAGCATTATTACATGGATTTTCTCTCGATGGTTTAAGAATTGCAGAGAGCTGCATAGAGAGGAAGGGACGGCTTGTTGCTGTAACAAGCAGCTTGGATGGAGAAACCATATTGACTAGTTCTAGAACAAAAGCCAGAGAAAGAAGGATGGAGAAACTCAAAGAAGAGAGGAAACGAAGAGAATTTGAAAAAGAAAAGAAGAAAAATGAATACCCACAGTGGGCAAAGTAAGTTCTCCGACATTTTTTGTTTACTTTATATATCAGCAAACAGTGAAACTTGTTTAATGTCTCCGTGTGTTGGTTAGTTGTGTAGGTGGGTTGGGTATAAGGTTTCTAAACGGATGAAGTATTTTAACTGTGCATTTCCTTATTTCTGCTAAAATGGTGTAGAAAGTTGTTTTGGTCAAGTGGTCGATATTCCCTAATGGATAGTTTAGAGTGGTTGCGTATATTGCTGGTAAACTTTTGGCGGTTGTTGTGTGTGATGGATTGGGTGTTTTTTCTTTTCCCGAAAGTAGACAAATGTCCTTTTCTGTAAATTGTACACTGGGAGGGTAACGAGAGCCGGGTTTCATTTCTGGAAATTCCCTTTCTAGGTGGAACTCTTCATTTAAAAGTAGGGCTTGGCGCCTGCTGAGGCTTGAACCTGGCACAACGATGCCTCGTATTGTCTACTAGAACACAGTCCAACGGAAAGGGGGGATGGGTGTTGTTTGTATAGGTTGATTGAGCATTGTTTTCTATACACATTATAATATTATAGTCTTCCGTTGGACACCCTCAGTTCTTCTGACAAAATGGGTTAGAAATGTAATTTTAGCCGTGTGGTCAATAAATTGTAATGGGTAGCTTAGAGCGGTTGTCTTTCAAATATATGATATTAGTCAACTAAAAACTTATAAATGGAATGTGTGGGAATGGAGTGTTATTTGTATGGTTTGGCTGGGCATTAGTTTGATTCTTCCATTGGACACTCCCCAAACTGATGTAGCACAGTGGTGGCCCGGTGGTCAATCAGTTGTAATGGGTAGCAAAGAATGCCTAACTTTCAAATATGTATGTTGGCAAATTAGGAAACTTTTGTATGGATTCTGTAATGAGTACTATATGTATATGTGGGTGGGGCATTTATTTTTATAGACATTGTGGATCCTTACTGTGGGCAGCTCCATTTCTTCTCGTAAAATGGTGTAACATAGAGTTTTGTTGTAGTGGTTTATATGTGTGATGGATAGCTTAAGACATTTACTTTTCAAATATGTTTCTGGTGAAAGGGAAAATTTTGTATGGCATGTGTGGGGATTGGTGTTATTTGTAGTTGTACTGGTAAGTTGGGCTTAATTTGCTGATATAGTATATGGTTTCTTATTTTTTTCCACTGGGCACTTCTAGTTCTTGTGGCAAAACGGTCTAGTACAGTAGTTGTGGCCTGGCGTTCTAAGACTTGATAGGTTAGAGACTAGAGTACTTAATTTTCAAATTATACATTGAGAAACTTTTATATGGCATGTTTGTGAGAATATGTGTTAGTTGCATAGGTGCTGTGTTGGACATTAATATCTATACTCATTGTGGATTCTTCGTGCTTTCATTAGCCAGTCCCATTTCTTCTGGAGAAATGATGTAGCAGAGTAGTTTTGTCCTAGTGGGCAATATCCTTTTAATTGGTAGCTTGAAGTGGTTAACTTTCAAATATGTAAATTAGTGAACTGGTAAACTTTTGTATGGTATGTGTGGGGTGATGAGTGTTACTTATTCAGGTGGGTTGGTTACTAATTGTTTGTATGCATTATGGATTCTTCCATTAGGGAGTTCCAGTTCTTCTGGAAAAATGTTTTAGTGCAGCAAAGTGGTTTTCGCCTTTTGGTCAATTGGTTGTAATGTGCAGCTTGGTTGGATTAGGTGTTGAAACCCATCCAGTCGACTGACTTGCACCCACAACATGGTCAAGGATTGTTATGTTGATAGGTTCAGGTGTGTTCAATGATCCTTATTGAACTTGCATCACTAATAACAACAGCACAGTTTAGTTTTTGAACCCTGAGTCTCATCAGCACAAATTCATAATCTTGAGGTGGAGGGTATTGGCAACCTCTTTTTTGGAGTCATTGCATTTTCTGTCAGATGGCTAGGTTTAAACAGATAAAATAGAGGTTTAACTATTAAAGAATCCAGAATCTGGACAGTCTCATTCTCTCCAGCACCAACATTGCTTGATGGGTACGTGTGTTGGGTGCATCATTTTGTCTTCATGGTTTACTGTATTTTTGCTATCCAATTAAACTGGCCCTAAAATCATTTGATGGCTTTCAATGATAAGCAAATCATTATGGTTTTATGGCTGGATCAGTTGCGATTAGAGTATTTGTGGATATCGAATTTCATTGTTATATCTTTGACTAATATTGCTTGGTGGCTCAACATGTTAAGTGGATAAGTTTTTCTTAGTCTTTAGATTGATTGTTCGCTGAGGTCTATGGAAATCCAAATCATCTTCCATATATATTCATAAGCTTTGTTCCTAAATTTGGAACTAGGGACCCTAACTTGTTTTCAGGAATGGTCTCATGCTAAAGATAAACCAACTCAACACCACACAGTTAGATTTAATCCCTAAAAGGGGGACTTTGGTATATTGTGGCTCTACTATTATAGCTTTGCCAGATAAATAGGATGTAAGGTTGCATAGAGAGTGCTTGAACTACTCTGAACATGGAATTTTCTGGCAGGATACTTGAAGATGGCTGCAAGCATGATGCAGAACTTAATGAAATAATTGGTGATGCTATTGGCAATCCAGAATTGATGAGAGAGCGTGTATGATCTGCTCTTTTTAGAAGCTTGCATTTGCATTTTGTTTTGCTCCTATTTACGTGCTGCTCATTTTTCTCTCTTTTTTGGATCATTTTCAACAGATCTTGAAGAGGGGGAGAAGGAAAGGGAGCGACATTCAGAAATCCGCTAGTGGATCTGTACTGGCCATGAATGTTAGCTTTAGAGAGTAAGTGTCTTTTAATAATTTGTTACAAACATTTTTTTGGACTTGTCTCAGATATGATTTACCTATGTTATTGCTATGTAATTCATGTGTACAAATTTAAGCTTCGATTTCACTGGTAAAATGTGAATTGGTTTCAACTTCTATACTATTTTTATGGCTCTTGGCAGCACAGTACCATGAAAGTTATTCTTGAAAAGTCATTAATAATTCACACAAAGCAACGTGGATAGTATAGACAACCAAGCAGATTATAATCTGCATGCAATATACAAGCATGTATATAATAAATTAAAGTTACAGCTGTTGTAATGTCTAAAGACTACATCGATGTTTCCATTTGAGAAAATGCCTGCATTCATGCTTAGCAATGAAGGAAATGGAGGTTGGGTACGTTTTCGGTATGTTTATAGTATGTATGTATATATATGTAGCTAAAAAATAGCATAAGTTTAGAATGTCATATACCGATACATATGCTAAACAAAACCATTACAAATTTCAAATTTTGTAAATAAAGTTTTCAATATCAAAAAAATCAAACTAGAATCTCATGATAGATAAGTTCTGAGTTCACTAATGATAAAAATATCAAAAAGATCAAACTATAATCACTAAACATTTCAGAAACATTTCGGCTTCTAAAAACACAAACCCTGGATGTACCCACAGGAGATTCGTTTCAGAATCTGATTCTGGTACGTTTCGTACCCGGAATCCGCTGGAAAACCCCATGATTCAGCAACTTAGTTTTTTTATCAGCCTTTAAGCCTCAAAACAGAATATTTTTATAGGAATATTCTTTGCCAAATGCATGGACAGGCGACATCTATTATCTTTGTAATATCTAGTCCTGAGTCAGTCTAAATCTTGTTATGAAGATTGCCTTATCTCATATGCTGTTTAAGATGTCATTTTCATATAATTAAAGTTTTTGCTTCAAGATTTTTCCCACTTGTTTAGAGAAATGTATCTTATATTACACTGGAGAAGATGAAAATTATATCAGTCTGTTGCATGAAATATTGAAGTCTTATTCTTTTTTGTTTTTCAATTCCAGATATCTTTCAAAATTCAGGCTTTAGTTTTAAAAAATTCAGATATCAGTTTTCATTATTTAGGGTTTAGCTATATATTTTTGAGCCATGTTATTAGATTCCCAGCTAGAATAATAATAGTTGGTATTGGAGTTCTTTACTGGGATTTTGGGGGTACAATTAAATTATCTGCATTATTTTTGGAAGAAGGAACAATAAATTGCTTTGACAGCATAACCAAAACCATGAACAAATTGGGCCAAGCTCTGTGTTAGTTGCCTGTGTCAATCAACAGAAGGAAACGAGCATATGATGGCAGTGGGAGGTTGTGAAAGGCTTTGATATTGGAGAAGATTGGATGCCTGTTGTGAAAATCCTAGGAATCCTGATAGCCGAGATAACATAAAAAGGTAATGAATATAATCAAGTTTACATTGGGAATTCTATTTGCAGATTTTATCTGGACACCAGAATAAAAAGGTAAAGAATATAAACAAGTTTACTTTGGGATTTCTATTTGCAGATTTTACCTGGACACCAGAAATATTAAATAAGAGCTTGGATAGGCAATATAGTTGTTTTTGATTAACTTTTGTAGGGATACTCAAAAAATACTTTGCCTCTTTACACCTTGATGGGCTTGCATTTAAATATGGAAATTGATTGAACATGAGTTGGATGAAGATGAGGAAGAAATATAACAACCTGTGAGTCCATTCAAATGTAACTTGAACTTCTGTACACTATTTCATGGCCTTGGAAGCCATGAAACAATGATGCACCTTGATATGCTGATTGTCTGAGTCTTGTTGAGCTAGCTCCTAGGAATTATTTCTCACCTTTGTAATGTTTCCAAACTGAAAACTGGAAATTGAACTCACAGAACTTGAAACTGATAGGCAGACATCTGAGATTAATAGACAGAGATATGAAATTGGAAGAGTTGAGATCCAAATAAAATCTTAATTTAGAAAAAGCACAAAATCTGAAATCTGGGAATGCTAGGTAGTAAAAATTGAAATATGATATGGCTATAAAACGAAGGACAAACCCTAGATTTGGAAAAAATACAATTCTAAAAAATCTGGAACTTTTATGCAGCTGAATTCTGATTACTAAAA
Source organism: Cryptomeria japonica (assembly GCF_030272615.1). Taxonomy (NCBI): domain Eukaryota; kingdom Viridiplantae; phylum Streptophyta; class Pinopsida; order Cupressales; family Cupressaceae; genus Cryptomeria; species Cryptomeria japonica. The sequence goes on from NC_081411.1 coordinate 279,712,145, forward strand.
TTAGAAATTTGCCACTGAAATGGAACTGAACTACCATTTGGTTTTTATACATAACATTGCTAACAATAACTCCAAAATAATTACACAAAATAAAATGGCTCTCCTAAGAAGATCTGGTTGCTGACTCAGGCTGGATCCAGGACAATATGATCGTTTCTTTGGCAAACACAGAATCACAGCCTGTGCACAAGTGCTGATTTCTCCCGAAAAGTACACTACTAGGGCTTAGGGGTCTTTAGTATACTTCTCCCTTGCCAACATTTCATTTTATTCATGTGGGATAAGTTACATTTTTACAGGTATCTTCTCTTTCTGAATGTAATGTCCCCTTTTTAATTCCTTTAGATTCAAGCCCTAGCACACAGAATATAAACTTGTACAATTGATTATTGATAAGAATTCCTAATTTTAACTTGTCGATTTAATAATTACTGCCAAAATTAATTTTATTAAATAGCTTTGGATACTCAGAAATCTGCCCAGATTTATTAGGTATTATTTTGTAGTATTTTCAATTTTCTTCAAGTCTACAGTAGTTTAATGCCTTGGTAAATAATTCCTTAATCTGCTTGAGTTGCGTTTTCGTCCACAAACTCAGCAAGGAAAATAAAGGGGTTTTCATCCTTTGATTTCTGCCATGAGGTCTTTCATCGTCAGGTTAAATGAATTGCAGCTCCATGCTTCAAATGAATAAATAATCAGATAATAAAAAGATGTTTTCTTCATATGATGATTCCTTCTCCTTGTTTGATGTCTCCTATGTATCTTTTTTCCTTCAATACTTATGAATCTTTAGATGCCCCTTGATTTTTGATTAAAATAAACTTTAATTAATTAATTAATTTATATATAATATTAATTTATTTTAATTGTAATCTGATTTCGAAAAGGGGACATTACAGTTAAGCTTTCTATTTTGTGCAATATGGAATACGCAATTTAAAGTTGCTTTTGTTTTTTTAACTAACAAAAACTAGGTTCAAACTTGAATATGCTTGAGCATCTAGCTAAATTAAGAAGCTCACAACTTATAAAGAACCCCAAACACCTTAAGAGACTTATAACTTGTGATACATTATATCATAATATAAACCCCATTCCTCCACTTTTTAAATGCTATTCTCTATTTTCTGGTTGCTTCCCTAATGGTATACATAGCGACAGAAATGTTTTGATGGCAGAGTCCCATTAGTTTAGGAGGAGGCATTGCCAATCCTAGAGAATGCTTACTAATTTAACAGAATTTAGTTTTTACTTATGTGATCAATCAATTCCTTGATAGAATGCTTGTGAATGGTGTCTTGATTAGTTTTTTTCTTTGAAGAAAAGGATCCCACTTTTACTTGAAATATGTTGGAGTTAGGATTCTTTGAAAAATGGGACTAGAAATAGTCAAGAGGTTGGAGCAATTGGTCACATCATAGGACAACAATTGTAATAGTTTCCAAGGGGCGTAGAGAGGAAAGAAAGATTATATTAATACCGACAGATGACCAAAAGTAGGTCAATGAGACTAGAAGACACAATAGTTAACAATGGAAAGTTTTAGGAAGAGAGAACCCTAGAAAAGAAATAATAAAAGTACAAAAGACAAGATAATGAATAGTGCCACTAACAAATAGCAAAGAAGGTTGAACAAGAGCCCCAAAAGTACGTGCATGGAAAATAATATTAATTCTCTTACAAGGTCTTTGTGAGGGAAAAATAAACTATTATATTTTAAAATTGGTTATTTCCCTTCAGAAAAGTTATAAAAGGAGGTTGAGGGCTCATTTGAGAATTTAGACTTGGGAAATGATATTTGCTTTTGTTGTTGGATAGAACCTACGTTCTTCCAAATATTCTTGAGGATGAAAACCCTCTTGAGTAGTTGGTTTCGGAGACGAAACCCCCTCTAGCTGGTTGGAATGGTTTATATAGAGATTACCATTGTGTTGAAGAGAAGAGTTCCAGTTTTGGTCTGTAGATATATAAGTTTTTGATGTCTATTGAATATCTAATGGATTGTTGCTGCCGTGAAGGGTTTTTGCTGAATATTTTGTTGAGTTTAGAGGGCATTGAAGGAATTTCTATTGCTGTTGGGCCATACTATTTTTGGTACCATTCTGGTATAGGCTGTACTATTTCTACTAGCCACTTTTGATGGGTATAATTTTTGAGTTTTAGATTCTTTGATGTTGCTCGGAGATGCCTTTCATTTGTTATTACAGGCTGTACATATGTGTTGACGTGTATTTTCTACACTATCAAACACAGAATAAAATATCCAAGGGTACCTTATCCTCTCTTGAGTAAAGCCTCTGAATGCTGAAGATATCGCGAAAAGGATCAATCAGGGTGACTTCAAGGTTCTTTTCTGTAGGATTTCTACGTGTGGATAAGCTCTCTGTGGTATGATGTGATTTGCTGGAATCACAAGGGGACTTACACTTGATGATCGAACTTCTGATTTGCTTTGAATATTGCTGGAACACAGGATTTTACTAGCTTAGATTCGAAAAAAGGAAAAAAGATGAGGGTGAGGAAAAGATCTAATTCTGATACTAAGAATGTAGGAGCAATGAATGATCTTTGATGAAATTCTAACTAAGTCTTGTTTTGACATCACAAGACCATCTCCACAAGGTTAGTGCGATCTTCGAAGGAAAGCTTTATGATGTTCAAATCATCACTACAGGCATAGACACCATCAGGCTGATGCATATCAATGAAGAAGCGACAACTGAAGTTAAGCTTAAGCTGAATGATTCTAGTTGACTACACAAGGCAAGTTTGCAATCAACAAACTGCTAGTAGTATGGATATATGAATTTCACCATCAATCAAACACATTTCTTCCACTTATCTAATAACATGAAATCAAATATGAGAAGTATAGAGACCATGCAAATTGTCGAATCGACCCATAAATTTCACCATTTCTTCAATGAAGTTTTACAAGTCTTTAACAACAACATCTTGGCAACAATCTTTGCCTTCTCTCTCTACTCTACTCTAATTGCTATTCTATCAACTGACTAATTCACTATTCTAACTATTCACTCCCTACCTTCTAACTCCTTTCTAACTCTATTCCTCCTTTACAAAATGAAGAGCCGGGGCTTATATAGTGCCCATAATACAATTCGATGGCTAAGATCAATTTGAGATCAATGGCCAAGATTCAATAATGAAAACCCTAATTAGGGTTTGTTACAACCATTACATAACATTTAATGCTTGACCAATTATAAAATTGTATTAATTGGACACATGTCTTCTCTGGAAAATTCAACCAATGGATAGCTGGGGTAGGTACATCGAAGTTTGTGCCACCTCCCATGAGTTAAGTACATTGAATCTGGACATGCTGAGGTGGACCACACTGATTGGAGAAATGATGACTAGGATGCCACCTCGTCTGACACTTGGTTGATGCCAATTTGATGTTGCTGAGAAGCTAGTTTTAATTAACTCTTCTGAAACTATCTGCTTCTTCAACGAACCCTTGCTCTAACTTCTTTTGTCTTTGATGTGCAGGATGATGATGTACCTCGTCTTGGAATGCTGGATTGGAAGAAGTCATTCCTGATGATACTTGACCAAAGAAGGCCGTCCTTGTCGATGCTAGACTAGAGGAGGTCGCCCTTATCCTTGCTTGATCTTCTTTGATGATACTGAGCTGGAGGAGATCATCTTTGTCCTGGACCGGATCTTCTTTGATGAGGACCTGCTGACTTGTAGATGCTCCTGTCCTTGGAGTCGCCATTTTGATACCTACACAACATTTCACAATTAGTAATATATCTTGAAGTGTAGAAATTAAACTTAAAAAGAAGATTTAAGATTTTAATTAGGAAACTTCATGATAAATCTTGAGTTATCATTTCCTAATTAACCATGCAATACTTAAATTTTTTCAAAACAAGTGCCCAAAAATCAAACTTTGAACAAGGATGCTAGGATAGTTTCGCCATACATCCTCTTGAGTATTAAACTCTAAGAAATGATGCAAAAAATGGATTTTGCTAAGCAAAATTTAAATCAAAATTCTCCCTTGGATGAATTGCGCCTCCTCTAACTTCAAAAAGAATAGACTCCACCCTCTTTGATCTTCAACACTTAGTAGAAATTCGCTCCACTCTAGCCAGATTTCGCTCCTCCAATTCGCATTTCAACTTTGAACTTGAAAAAGGATGAATGAATGATTTGAAATATGAAACAAACCCCTCCAATATATAGAGCGCTCACCTCTCTTCTCTCCAAGGCCGACTTGCCAAAAGGGAAACGAAAATGAAATAAAATCCTCCTCAAAAGAAGGCCGACTTGCTTGTAAAAGCAAATGTATTTGAGCGCTTAACTTGTAAATTTTTTAATTTATTTAAATTAATTTTAATACCTCTAAGATGCTTATTTTGATTATTTCAAGGTACAAAATTAATTTATTAAATTAAAATGCCTTTAATTTAATGCGAATTTGATTTAATCTTTCCAAAGGCTTTGAAGTGAGCAATTTTGAGGATTTTAAAGAATATCAACGCTCAATAATGTAAAAATGAAGGATATCACCAATTTCGCCCTGGACCTTCAGTGAAGGTCAGGAGCGATTTTTCAATCTTGCTCTTAATCCTTCATCTTTTGGATTCCAAATTGCTTCCAAGACATAAAATATCATCTCTTCTTCCTATCCACACAAGATTTGGTCTCAATTCCTCAAACAAAGGAGAGGATCCTGAAAAATCGCTATGGGCCCTCTCTGAGGGTCAGGAGCGACTTTTTGATTTTAGGCTTGATTCTTCATCATTTTTCATTAAAACTTCATTCATCACTTGGCAATATCCTTCCTTAATCCACTCTAACCAAATTCGCTTTGTTGTTGCTGTAGGATTTTGCCAAGATCAAGGGCACAATGAAAAGCATAAAAGAGAGACAATAGAATGACAAGAACAAACTGTATTCTCATCAATATGCAAATGATCAATTGGATTAACCAATACAATGAATATAGGCCTGCTTATATAGGCAAGGCCATATGGATGTATGAGCACACAAATATGACATGTGGCTCAATGAGAAACAAGGGTAGGTAAGAAATACTAGGGGTAGGTAGGAGAAATGATATAATATTCCACAAGAGGTGGATGACCCACCGAATGTGGAGTGTAACAGCAAAATAAAACCACAAAAGGTGGAATTTCTCCTACAAGCTCTATCCCTATGTGCACACTTCCCTAAGTGTCTCAAATCCAAACTACGAAGAGATGCATTATCCTAAGTTAACTTAAGTAAAGTGTAATAATATCCATAATTAATATTTATTTACACTAACACCCCCCCTTAAGTGCAACTTAGGGGAATGAAGACTCAAGTCAACAATGCAAGATGGGTCCCGGCTACTAGGCCATGATAGGTATCCATGCACTGTCGCAAAATGTAGACATTCGGATTGGAATGACACCTGGTGAACCTTGCGGAGAGAAGAAAGGAATCCATCTTGGCGTACCAAGCCCTGGGGGCCTGCTTAAGGCCATAGAGAGATTTCCTTAGTCTGCAATCCAAGGAAGTATCCTGGATGAAACCCTGTGGTTGCTCCATATAAATTTCCTCATCAAGATCACCATGAAGAAAAGCACTCTTCACATCCATTTGATGTACAGCCCAACCATGAGCTGCAACAATAGCAAGTGTCAAACGAATGGAGTTCATCTTGGCTACAGGTGCAAAGGTCTCAGTATGGTCAACACCTGCAACCTGAGAGAAACCTTTTGCAACAAGCCGAGCCTTATACTTATCCACACTACCATCCGCTGCAAACTTGGTCCGATAGATCCACTTACATCGAACTATCTTTCTCCCCTTAGGGAGATGGACTAAATCCCATGTGTTGTTCCTCATCAAGGAACTATACTCTTCCTCCATAGCCTGGTCCCACTCAGGAACCCCTGATGCTTCTCTAAATGTTTGTGGATCGGAAGCGGTAGCAATGAATGCATGTGGAAGATCCTGATTTTGTGATCGAGTTCTCTGTGTATCTGAAGGATCCCCAACAAGAGAACTCGCGGACTCAAGTGTCTGTCGAGCCCAACGAGGTCTAGGTGGAGGTGGAGAACGAGACTCCTCAACTGCAAGTGGACCATGCGGAGGTGTTACCCTGCGAGTCGGAGTTGAAGGAGTCTCATCATCTGAATCACTAACATCACTATCCACAATGGAGGAAGGTGGAGGAGGTAGAGAGGCTAAGCTAGGAGAGCTTTCCTCAAAGTGAACACTTCTCTCAATGAACACCTCATGTCTCTCTGGATCCATCAATCTGTATGCCTTAACACCCTCAGGATATCCAACAAATATGCAAGGCCGACTCTGCGGTTCCAATGCCTTGCGTTTCTACGGAGGTATGCGAGCCCATGCTGGACACCCAAAGACTCTAAAATGTCTCACAATCGGTTTCCTACCAGCCCAAGCTTCAAAAGGAGTAATACCTTGCAAAGCTTTGTGAGGAACTCGATTCTGGATGTGTGTGGCACAATTGATAGCCTCTGCCCAAAAGGCGGGATCAAGAGAACGTGCATGTATCATACAGTTAGCCATTTCTTTGAGAGTTCTATTCTTGCGTTCTGCAACCCCATTCTGCTGTGGAGTGTATGCGACAAAATGCTGAAGATCAATCCCCTCAAATGTACAAAAATCCTCAAGTCTTTTGTTCACATATTCCCTTCCATTATTTGTACGAAGAATCTTGACCACTTTTCCTGATTTCTTCTCCACACGAGTCTTGAAGTCCTAAAATCTGTCAAATACTTCACTTTTATGAATAAGAAAGTAGACCCAAGTGAAGCGGGAGTAGTCATCAATGAAGGTGAGAACATAGCGGGCCTTACTAAATGAAGGTGCTGGAAATGGACCTGCTACATCATTGTGAACAAGTTGAAGAACTTCCAAAGCTCTCCAAGTTTTCCCTTTATCAAACTTCTCTGCGGGATGCTTGCCCATGGAACAACCTGAACATACACCCTCTGAAAAACTGATTCGAGGTAGACCTGTGACCATGTCTTTAGTGCTTAGCTGCTGAAGATAGTAGTAGTTGAGGTGACCAAACCGCTCATGCCATAACTTATTTTCTGAATTTGAATGAGTAAGCAAGGCCCTAGAAGGTGAACTTGGCACAAAGTGGGAGAATGAATAAAACCTTGAGTTGTCATTGACTTGTCCCACTGCTACCAAGGCATCATCATCAAGTTCCTTTACCACAACTAAATCTGGTGTAAACTCAACCTTTTTCCCATTCCCATAGTGAGTGATTTGGTAGATGGAGAGAAGGCTGGTAGACAAGTTAGGAACATAGAGAACATTCTCAAATGTTCCATCATCCATGTCAACTGAACCTTTCCCTTCAACCTCTACTTGTGTATCATCACCTATGTAAATGTGAGGTACCTTAGATGGCTCCAATGAAGAAAACTGCTCCTTTGTAGAACCCATGTGATATGAGGCACCCGAGTCAAGTATCCATTGCTGTGAAGAACCTGTTGTAGCCACAAATGCTTGCCCTTTTCCCTTAGACTGTGAGGAAGAAGAAGGAGATGAATCCTTCTTTGTGTAGGCGGATGGCAAGTTGATGTTGTTTTTCTTAAGAAGATTGGTTAATTCATCAACTTGCTTTGCGTGGCATCGATGCTCATCATGACCATACTTATTGCAATATGCACAAGTTGGTTTATCCTTCTTAGGTGGTGTCCCCTTCTTGGAAGAGGATGAAAAATCGCCTTGTGATGGAGAGGATGATTGTCCTTTTTCCTGGTGTGGCTTAGACTTAGAGTGCTTCTTCTTCTTGTTGGAATCTTTGCCTTGACTTCCTTGATTCCCTTGATTAACCACCAAAGCCTTGGACTTTGAAGACTTGAAAAACCCGATGTTCAACAACTTAGATTGTTCCAATATTAACATTTCTGTGAAAGCATCAAATGAAGGCATAACATAAGAACTCCCCACTGTCAAACGATGATTTTGGAAGCTAGAAACAAATGCTGCATATTCTGGTGCAAGCTTATCCAACAAGTTGAATATCAATTGAGCATCCTTTTTGTCAATTCCACAATCCTTAAGCTTTGCTCTTAGCTCATTTGCTTTGGTGACATAATCTTGGATTGTATCAAAACTCTTGGGATCCAAGTTGGTGAGTTTATTGTCAATCTGATAGCCTCTGATTTCATCAACTTGACCATACAATTTCTGAAACATATCCCAAGCCTCTTTGATTGTTTTACACTTCTCAATGTGAAAAATGAGGTCATCTGATACATACTTGCGCAAATTTCCAGGAGCCATGCAATTCTTTGTGAGCCATTCTAATTGAGCTTTTAGATCAGCCTTAGGATCAGGTGGCGCTGTTATTGTTCCATCTATGTAATGTGTGAGACCCTTTTCCATTAATTTACTCCATACTTTAATTTTCCATGATGCATAATTATGTGGAGTTAAAGGTGGAAATTTATTAGGACTCATTGCAACAAAAATGGAAAGAGCACAAAGGGAGGCACAATCACACAAGACACCCCCCCAAATTCACTCAATCAAAGAACTCCCCCAAAAATGATGATTTGGCACTTTATAATTAGTGCGTATACAATGGGCCACTTGCAAAAAATGGCAAAGTGGACTTCTGATTACAATTTTACAACTGCCTCAATAAGGCCAAAAGAGACTCAAACTGATAATGCAAGAGATCTAAACTAAGATCCAAGCACATTACAAGCACCTAATAGGCCAAATAAGACCAATGTCTGAAAGTACAATTTCCACTCAAAATCTCTGAAATCTGATCATTGATTATGAAAGTAGACGAAAAAACATGCACTTTCAATAAAAACGGCACCTGAAAAGGAGGTCGTATGAGCTCAAACGAGGTCTTTGAAGTTGCAGAATTGAGGATTGGATAGGTATAGTTGAGAGAATCCGAAAATTCCGAAATACCTGTGCACCAAAATCAGAAAATAACCACACCACTGCGAAGATCACGAAATTTTAGCCCATTTCAAAAAAAATTGCACCAAAAAAGGAGCAAAAATGAGCAAGATATTGCCTTTCAAAGTTGGACTGCAAAACTGAAAAGCTCAATGGAGAGGGGTTGAAAAATTTCAAAAAGCTGCTGATGTTGCGCTGACATCAGCAATTCACTGTCTTAAATTTGATGGCCGTATGACCGTCGCGAAAGCTTCGCCTCCCTGTTGATTGGGCGTCCGTACGGTACGGACTGTTGACTGGGCATGGTGATTGTGCAGTTGACTGTGCGTACGGATTGCTGACGTGGCACTGTGCAGGGTGTACGGTAGTCGACCGTGGGCCAGTGGCTGCTTGCCACATGGTGGACGTGGGTCGGTCGATTTAGTGGACGCCGCCGAGGGGAAGGCGTCGCCGGAGAAGGATAGACCAGTGGGCCGGGAGCCGAGGGGGCCGGCAGCCGAGGGAGCCGGCGGCGGGCCGGGAGCCGAGGCGGCCGGCGGGAGAGCGAGGTGGCCGGCGGGCGGTCTAAGCTGCCGGCGGTGGTGGTGGCGGGAGACTTCGGCTCGGCGGCGGCGGGTGGTACTCTGCAGCAACGCAGGTACGACCTGCAACCTGCAACACGCATGTACAAAGGACACGGGGGGGGTCTGCGGACCCCCCAAAAATATTTTTTTTTTGTTTTTTTTTTTTGATTTGATTTTTTTTTAATTTTTTGAATTTTGATCGCCCTTTTTTTTATTTTATTTTTTTTTCGAAAAATAATTTTTTTGAAATTTTTTTCGAAATCCGTACGATAATAGCCAAAATGGGGAAAATTTTTTTCTCACCGAAATAGGTCGACTTTATAGTCGAAATTTATGGAAACGGCCTCTCGGATTCAACGGTGATGTCCAAATCGTTGTACGATGCTCCCAAAAAATGAAGATCCCCAAATCCGAAAATAGAAGCCTCCAAAATGTCTCCAAAAAACTAATCAATGAAGCCCCAATAGCTCTGATACCATGTAGGATTTTGCCAAGATCAAGGGCACAATGAAAAGCATAAAAGAGAGACAATAGAATGACAAGAACAAACTGTATTCTCATCAATATGCAAATGATCAACTGGATTAACCAATACAATGAATATAGGCCTGCTTATATAGGCAAGGCCATATGGATGTATGAGCACACAAATATGACATGTGGCTCAATGAGAAACAAGGGTAGGTAAGAAATACTAGGGGTAGGTAGGAGAAATAATATAATATTCCACAAGAGGTGGATGACCCACCGAATGTGGAGTGTAACAGCAAAATAAGACCACAAAAGGTGGAATTTCTCCTACAAGCTCTATCCCTATGTGCACACTTTCCTAAGTGTCTCAAATCCAAACTACGAAGAGATGCATTATCCTAAGTTAACTTAAGTAAAGTGTAATAATATCCATAATGAATATTTATTTACACCAACAGTTGCAAGGTAAAATGAGGATTTTCAACAATATCGCTATGGGCCCTCTCTGAGGGTCCGGAGCGATTTTTCGTTGTGGGCCTTCACTGAGGGTCCGGAGCGACTTTTCATTTTCTGACCAAAATCATCAAGTTTCAAAGGCAAAATAATATTCATCACGCTCTTGGAGGTCTTTTCTCCTTGTCCTAACCTTGCCTTAGCACCATTTTAAAGAAAACATGCATTTTTTGAAAATCTCGCTGTGGGCCTTCAGAGCGATTTTTTGGTTTTAGGCAAATTCCTTTATCTTTTAATCTTCAAATCACCTCCAAGGCATAACACATCATGTTCTCCTCCTGTCCAAGCAAGATTTTATCTCAATTGTTCAAACAAAGGAGAGAAAACTGGAAAATCGCTATGGGCCCTCTCTGAGGGTCCGGAGCGATTTTTGTAATTGCCTTCAAAATATTGATTCTCAACAATCTCTTTTCACTTCAAGGCCTTTCAAACATTGTTTCAAACCCATGCCTAACCTTAACTTTCCTCAAACTTGGGTGAAAAATTCCCATTTTAGGTTTCTCGCTGTGGGCCCTCTCTGAGGGTCCGGAGCGATTTTTTGCTGTGGGCCTTCAGTGAGGGTCCGGAGCGATTTTTGAATGTTAGGTTGATTTCATCTTGTGTTGATCCTCCAAATTATATTCAATGGATAGAACATGCTTTCCTTCATCCCTTCCAATCATAAAATCACTTTGATCTGCAAGAATAATGCATATTTGAAAATCTCGCTGTGGACCCTCTCTGAGGGTCAGGAGCGATTTTTGCCACCTGGACCAAAATGTTTCACTTTTCATCTAAAAATCACTTTGCCAAGGGAGATATCGTCTTGTTCTTTGCTATGAATAAAAATTCATGTCCAAGAAAGGTCCAAAAATGTGCACACAAAGAAAATCGCTGTGGGCCCTCTTTGAGGGTCAGGAGCGATTTTTCCTTTCCTAGGCAAAACTCCTTCAATTTATCATCTTTGATCAAGTCTAGATACCTCATTATGTTCATTCTATCCTTCATCATGCTCTTGACCTCTCAAATCGACCAAATAAGGCTAGCAATGACCCTTGTAAGATTTCTCGCTGTGGGCCCTCTCTGAGGGTCAGGAGTGATTTTTCTATTTTCAACAAGGTCCTTCATTATTTCTAGCCAAAACTTCTTCAGGTGGGTGGAGAAAGTCATTCATTTCCCTTTCATGCTCAAAACTTAGTCCTTTTCCATTGCCAAATGAAGTAAATCAAAATCTCGCCCTAAGCCCTCTCTGAGGGTCCGAAGCGATTTTTCGTTGTGGGCCCTCTCTGAGGGTCAGGAGCGAAATTTGACTTTTTGAACTCTCTGTCAGGATAATTTTATGGAATATAACATTTAAGTATAAGTCTTATACTTTAAGTTATATTCCATATATACTTTCAGGATGTTTGAGAGTGGTTTCAGACCTCCAGGAGCTATATTGCAAAATCTAGTTTTTGGAGGATTTTCAGTTTCCAGACTTAGTCAAATTTCAGGATCAGGACTTTCAGACTTAGCCAAATTTCAGGATCAGGACTTTCAGACTTCATCACTCACCAATTTGACCTAACTCAAGCAGAACCTGCTATCCAGGTGATCCCCTTGGCGACACTCAAAATGCAAAGGCTAACAGACAAAAACCCTAAAAAACCTAAAAACAAACCCTAGAAAGCAAAAAAGCAGGGGTCCCCATTTGCAATGGGGCGATGTGTGAAAACGTCACAACAATATGAGAGGAGTGTATATTAATAGAGTTTGCTGGCCGTAGCATCTAGTACAGGCTATACAAGGTTATAGGAGGGCGTGAATTCTTGCTGGGGTTAAGTGCTCAGATATGAGCCTTTTTCCTTCATGACTGATGGCACCTAGACCCTTCCAATCCTCTCCAAGCATTTGGCATCAGGATTTTGTGATATTTCTGGAGTTATGATGACTTTAAGGGGGACGATAGCTGCTGTACCAGTGCATTTCAGACATGCACATATCTAATCTAAGTTATTAGATTGCTATACTCTCGTTTCAAGGTGATGTGGTGAAGTTAGGTTACATTTTGAGGTGGGGTTTCTGCTTATGTTCATCTTTGGTGAGCTGGGTGTGAGTTGTTTGAGATTTCTGGGTGATTGCTTTGGCCACACAGACCTGCAGTGTGTTTCATTGCATTTTCAGACTTGCACCAGATTTCCTATTCATGCATTCAAGGTCTCATATTGTCATTTCATAGCCAGGTTGTTGGGTGCATGCTATGTGGCACTATTGTGGGGTGTTACAACAATTTATTTTTATACTAGCATTTTATATTTGCAGCTACTCCTCTTATTTTGGGTGTTTATGATGTATATGAGCTAACCTTGTAATGCTTCAAATGGTCATACCATCGAAAGTTATTATTTCTATGCATTTAATATTGTAAACTGGATGGTAGTGCTGCTAGTTGGTTTAAATTTTATTATTGCTGATGTACTCACCCCACCGAATAAGTGGTTGTTTTGCAATAAGCTTTCCCACTGAATAAGTGGAAGTGTCCTTTGTTTCCCACTGAATAAGTGGAGGATTTGCATTCACTCACCACTGAATAAGTGGGAGAAGCTTGTTTTTTTATTTTTAGTATTGCATATGGTAGTGTTACAAGACTTAGACTCGCCTCGGACTTGGTTAGCTGATTTTAGACTCAAACTTGGACTCGATGCAGACTCGACAAATTGCAAAACCCAAGAAATTTAGATTTTAAGGATTCAATACTTCCTTCATGCACTCTTTACTAAATAAACATCAAAGACACAATAATCTCATCAAATAGAAACTACTATGATCACATACACAAGTATACATTGATGACATAAGTATAAACACAAGTTTTAGTTGAAGGAAATAACACATTTAGATATATAGAATTATAAATATTGTCATGTGTATACAAAGCTCATTTAAATATATAAAATTATAAATATTGTCATATGTATACAAAGATCATGGAATATGAAATCCATGGCATCAAAAGTTCCAAATAAATATCAAAACAAAAGCTAGAAGTCTATAGCTCAGAGGAGCTTTATAATGTCCCCAATTTGAAAGGTGACAATTAATTAAATTGATTTTTATTAAGTTGTCATAAATAAATAAAATATCCAATGATGACTTAATATTAATTAATCTAATTAATGAGAAAGGATCAATTGGGAATGGAGGAGCGGGAGTAGAGGAGGGAGAGAACAGGCAATGCCAGGAGAAGGACAAAGGACCTTTACACACAATACCAAGGTGTGATGGAGATTGGAGAATCCAGTAGAAGATGGGGAGATAGAATGATGGAAGAAGGTTGGCAGAAAGGAAAAACTCTTGAAGAATTCGGAGCAGAAACAAACTACATCTCGCAGTGGGCTTATGAAAATGGTCTCTGGGTTGACAAGTGTGCACCCAGTCAGAGAATGAAAGAACCATATCCTTTGAAACAAGAATATTGGAGGCTATAGGTTTGGGAAGACCAAAACAAGAATTGGTTCAGGTGCTAGCCAAGGAATCAATTCCCGTGGGATAGGAATAGATGGAAAAACCAAAGTAGATTCAAGCAACATTTCTATTGGAAACTCTTTTACAATAAGAGAAGGCGATTCAGGAAATTAGGGCAATATAATTATATAGAATCTTTGAATAATTGGAGAAAAAATAATCTTGTAAACAATAGAGGTAAAAATTGGGGAAGGTCCACCATGCAATAGAGAATCAAAGGTCAGAATAATCCAAACATCCATCAAACGAAAAACCCTAGCAATGATTCAAACCCTTATATGGAATCAAGTAAAGTGATCAATATTTAAAACCCCCAAAGTAAATATGCATTGGAAAGGTTAAAATAAGTTGGCATGATTCTCAAATGGGGTAATGAATGGCCTAATATTAGTGTAGTAAGAAAATGGGGAATAGAAATTTGGGGAGAGGGAACAACAATTAGAAATTTGGCGAATGGCTTTTATTCTAATTGAACTTAGAAGCAGTAAACATAAATGGGAATTCATTGCCAAAATCCCTTACATGGCCAATGGGCATAAAGTCCATATTAGAGATTGTAGCCCTAATTTTGATCCATGGAAATATAAAAGTGAAAATTTGATTTGGAATCAACTTTATAACTTGTTGACGTGTTTTTTATGATGACGTCTAACACAAAATAAAGCTACCAATGGTCACTTCACTCTCTCTTGATCAAAGTTTAACTGTATGCCAAGATTGTGAAAAGTTGAAACGGCTAACTCCAAGGTTCCTTCATGCAATGAACGTGACTCAGTTGGTGGATGTGATTGCTGGTAATCCAAGGGGCCTTACGTTTGATCGTTCTTTCACTTTGATTGGAGCTCCATCATCGGATATGACAATTTTGTGATGCTGTCGCTTCAAACGGACTAAAATGAATTGAAAATAAAGGGGAAAGTGTTTAGAAGGATCTAAATCTACTCCTAAGGGTAGTGATATCAACAGTTAATGCTTTGGTGGACAAATCAAAAATAAACCAAGCTCTGCTTTGCCAAGTTTAACTACAACTCCGCAAGAACCAGTGCAATCTTCTGAGGATGTTGAAGGATTTTCACATTGAGAAAGTGCATTTGAATACCCAACATGACGCAATCCCAACGAATATTCTCAATCGAACTTAGCATAAATTTGGGGGTTCAAGCTAACTTTACATTGCAACTTACAATCAGCAAGATGCAAAAAGTATGAACCATGGGAATTCATCAAACACCATTACATTCTCCATTGAAATCAAAGCACTTTATCTAACAACTGAGAAAATAAAATTCTACTCTAAGTGAGGAAGGTGAAACCATGCAAGCTTTGAAAAATAACTTAAGTGGACACCATTAGAGAACAATATTTCACTGTTATTATCTCAAAACTTATCGCAACAATTTTATACAAATCTTCCCCTTGTACAAATGAGAGGGGGTCACCCTTTTATATAGACTTCTGGCCTTGGCTACATGCAAACCCTAATTAGGGTTTTTCCTAAAATATTCTCCACTCAAGATGCAACAAGGTGGGAATCAACAATTAATGACCCATCATGCCCATATACAATTAATTTTACATGCCCAAAATGGCATCCATTGTGCATTAAATGCACCACTTCTTTCAAATTCGCCCAATGAGTAATAAATGCTCCATCATCTCCTAAATACGATAGTTACATGTGAAAGATGGTCCACCACTGCATTAAGTACGACGACTGCCATGCAATGAATTAGCCGTCACCATGGTCAAATATTCCAGCAATGAATGCACCACTATGCCTTCACGTGACGACTGCATGCAAAAAGATGCTCCATTGACTCAACATGCACTGACCCGACTGCCACTTGGTGAGAATCCCTTGGAGAGAGAATCTTTGACTCTGGAACCATTTTCTTGAAGTTTTTCGAATTTTCCTTGCTTTGGGAGAGATTTTCAACGTTTTTCCGCCATCTCCTATTTTTTAGGAACTTTCCTAAAATTTAGGACCTGGGTCCATGAGAGAGAGAATCTTCTCACGATTCCAAATCTGTAAAAATTTCCGGATTCTGATAAGATTTGGTGTCTAAAAAAGGAAATTTCAAAAAATGTCCATGAGAGAGAGAATCCTCTCATGATTCCAAATTTGTAAAAATATCCGGATTCTGATAAGATTTGGTGTCTAAAAAAGGAAATTTCAAAAAATTTCCCGAGGGGATTTTTGCTTTTCATTCCTCCTTGACCTCTTGGATTTTCATACCTTAGACAAATTTTCAGTTTTCCAACTTAGGCGTGGAATTCATTTTGCATGGTGGAATTTATCATTTCATCCTTGGCCATGGGAGTCTTCCGATATTCTTGGGCGTGGAATCATCTTGGAGGAGAAATTTTATCATCATTTAAACCTTCCTTTCCTGTCTTTGAACTTGTAAATGTTATTCAATTTTCAATTCAAGGTGCAAGTTATATTCAAGTTATTCTTCCTTTGAAGTATATGTTAATTCGCAATATAATAAATCTGATTTATATGGTATGTTGCAGATGGAGAAAGAGCATTTATAAATTTCGATGTCCTTCCTACATTTCACCGATCGATATATATATATGCAAACATAGGAGATCAAGCAATGCCTTGACCGGTCATGTCTATTAGACATGACCAATCAAGATATTACTTGATCGTGCCTCTTCAAACCATAATCGAATTAAACCGATAATCGGTGTGTAAGCATTTAATATTAAACCCGATACCAATCGGTGTGTTAGCATTAACAATAAACCCGATACCAATCGGTATCCTGTGCATTATGATTAGTAACCGATGTTAATGGGTATATAGACATTAGTTAAGAACCCGATTGTTAATCGGGATTTATATGCAAGGTTATATATATGAATAGAAGGATACGATCACATCTAGATCGTATATCATGCATACAATCGATGCTAAATATATAATAACTGAATCATGATCATAATCTCATGTGTATATATAAGATAACTAAAGTCTTATCATAGTCTATCGATGAGATAGATGATTGAATGAGAGACTTCATTTATCTCTCATTCAATCATTTATCTTACCGAGGCTATCATGTATCAACATTCCCTCTTAGCTAGGGAAGATAAATGGAAGACAACATATCTAGTATCACATTTCTCATTATGGTCTTATAATCTTACTCTTTAAGGAATCATATCACCTAGACATGTGACATGAAGTATCATCAATCATATGATACAAGAAATCACATCACCTAAGCGTGTGACATGAAGTATCACCTAAACGCGTGATACAAAAGTTCATCACATCAACTTGTGATGACAAGATATCACCTAATCATGTGATATCAGTATTGCCTAAACATGCAATACTTACGAATAAATACATGAGAATAGTTAAATTCTCAACTTATCCAAGTTGTGGTATGTGCACTAACATTTTATCCAAATGTTTTACCACAACACAATCATGGCACATCCATGGCATACTAGAGATCCAACATGATAATTGGTTTGAACATCATGAGATCATCACCTTATGTCTACATACAAGTGTTCATTATCTGAGAGATCGTCACCTCTTAGACATGAACACAGGGGGTTTAAACCCATAAAAATCCTAACATGACAAAGAAGTTTTACACATAAAACATCTTAATAAGTGTAGGAGTACAAAGCAAATTAAATTTCAATCATACCAAGACCTTTTCTGAAGTGCTAAACTTTCACCCTTGAAAGTGGTTTGGTAAGAATATCTGCTGTCTGATCTCCTGTACAAATGTATTCCAACTGGATCACATTCCTATCTACCATGTCTCGAACACAATGATATGGAATCTCAATATGTTTGGATCTATCATGAAATACCGGATTCACTGAAAGTTTTATACAACTTTGGTTGTCACAATGAATAACTGTAGGCTTCATTGGTTCACCGAATAACCCCACAAGCGGCTTCCTAAGCCATACTGCCTCTCGAGCAGCCATGGAGGCTGCAATGTATTCGGCCTCAGTGGAACTCTGTGCTACTGATGACTGTTTTCTGCTAATCCTGGATATCATGGCTGAACCTAAATTGAAACAACATCCTGAGGTGCTTTTCCTGTCAATTACACTTCCAACCCAATCTGAATCTGTGAATCCATGTAGATCTACTTCAACTCTCTCATATTTGAGACCAAGTTTTAGGGTACCTTGTAGATATCTCATGATATGTTTTACTGCTACCAGGTGTATCTCCTTTGGTTCACACATAAACTGAGTCAAGGCATTAATTGCATAATAGATATCTGGTCTTGTATTTAGAAGATACATTAGGGACCCAATCATTTGCCTGTATAGAGTAGGATCTAAGGGTTGTGATTCTGTTGCTGCTTCCTTAAGTTTATGAAGGTTTGTTTCCATTGGAGAGGTCATGGGTTTGCAGTTTAGCATTCCAAATCTCTTCAAAATGTCCAATGTATATTTACCCTGGTTTAGTATAATGCCATCAGAATTCTGCCATACTTCCAAACCTAGGAAGTAATGAAGGAGTCCCAAGTCCTTCATATCAAATTCTTTAGCAAGGTCTTTCTTACACTGATCTATGAGGTGATCTTTTCCTGTGATTAACAAATCATCAACATATAAAATCAATATCAACATATCACCTTTGTTTTGCTTATAGTAGAGATTTGGATCTGCATCATTCTTTGAGAAGCCTAGCCCTGAGAGATAAGTGTCAATTCTTTCATACCAGGCCCTGGGAGCCTGTTTAAGCCCATAAAGAGCTTTCTTGAGTTTACATACATGAGATTCTACATCATGAATCTCAAACCCTTCAGGTTGCTCTAGGTATACTTCTTGTGTAATCTGTCCATTAAGAAATGCTGTCTTTACATCCATCTGATGTACTTTCCATCCTTTTGCTGCTGCAATGGCTAAGACTGTTCTTACTGAGGTATATCTGGCTACAGGTGCAAAGGTTTCTTCATAGTCAATTCCTTCCTTTTGTGAGAACCCTCTGGCTACAAATCGAGCCTTGTGTTTCTCAATGCTGCCATCTACAACATGTTTGATTTTGAAGAGGCATTTGGAGGTGACAACAGATTTTCTAGCTGGCCAAGAAACAATCTCCCAAACATCATTTTTCATAATGGATTGGTATTCCTCAGACATGGCATTCTTCCATACTTGATGTTTAAGTGCATTTGATACATTAGTAGGTTTTGCTTTTGAAGGATCATTCATGAGAGCAACGTAGTTGGTGAGTTTGTTAGGCCTTTTGCTTTCTCTGAAGGTTCCTGAAGGAGCAACATACTTCTGAGCTTCTTCTACAGTTTTGGTGGCCCATAGTGGTCTTTTCTTGAAATTTTCTCTGGGTGGGTTTTTAGTTTCACCTTCATTTTCCTCAAGACTCTCCCTTGAAGCTCAGGACTAGGGTCTTCCTCTATGCTAGGGGTAGGGATATAGACTTCAGGTTCTAGTGAGCTTTGGGCTCTTTTGAAGGCTAAGTCTTCTTCAAAGATTACATCCCTACTCAGTTCAATATTCCTTTGACCAGGTATATAGATTTTGTAGGCCTTGGAGGTTTCACTATATCCTACAAGTATTTCCCTTTTTCTAGAAGGTTCTAATTTTAATCTTTTCTCCTTAGGTACATGAATATAGATAGGACACCCAAATATTCTAAGGTGGCTGATATTTGGCTTTGTTTTAGTAAAGACTTCCTCAGGGGTTTTAGCTTCAAGATGGGAGTGAGGACATCTATTTTGTATATATACAACAGTGCTTGTTGCTTCTGCCCAAAGATTGGTATTTAGATTCTGATCAAGAATCATGGCTTTGGCAGCTTCCACAATTGTCCTATTTTTCCTCTCAGCTACCTGTTGATGTGTATTTTGTACACTATCAAACACAGAATAAAATACCCAAGGGTACCTTATCCTCTCTTGAATAAAGCCTCTGATTGCTGAATATGACGCGAAAAAGGATCAATCAGGATGACTCCAAGGTTCTTCGATGTAGGATCTCTACGTGTGGATAAGCTCTCTGTGGTATGATGTGATTTGCTGGAATCACAAGGGGACTTACACTTGATGCCTGAACTTCTGATTTGCTTTGAATATTGCTGGAACATAGGCTCTTACTAGCTTTGACTTGAAAAAAGGAAAAAAGATGAGGGCGAGGAAAAGATCTAATCCTAACACTAAGAATGTAAGAGCAATGAATGATCTTTGATGAAATTCTAACTAAGTCTTGTTTTGACATCCCAGGACCATCTCCACAAGGTTAGTGCGATCTTCGAAGGAAAGCTTTATGATGTTCAAATCATCACTGCAGGCATAGACACCATCAGGTTGATGCATATCAATGAAGAAGTGACAATTGAAGTTAAGCTTAAGCTGAATGATTCCAGTTGACTACGCAAGGCAAGTCTGCAATCAACAAACTGCTAGTAGTATGGATATACGAATTTCACCATCAATCAAGCACATTTCTTCCACTCATCTAATAACATGAAATCAAATATGAGAAGTATAAAGACCATGCAAATTGTCGAATCGACCCATAAATTTCACCATTTCTTCAATGAAGTTACAAGTCTTTTACAACAACATCTTGGCAACAATCTTTGCCTTCTCTCTCTACTCTACTTTAATTGCTATTCTATCAACTAGCTAATCACCTTCTAACTACTCTCTATCTATCTTCTTTCTAACTGCTTTCTATCTATTCTCTATCTATTACCTTTACAAAATGAAGAGTCGGGGCTTATATAGTGCCCACAATACAATTCGATGGCCAAGATCAATTTGAGATCAATGGCCAAGATTCAATAATGAAAACCCTAATTAGGGTTTGTTACAACCATTGCATAACATTTAATGCTCGACCAATGAAATAATTGTATTGCTTGGACACATGTCCTCTCTGGAAAATTCCACCAATGGATAGCTGGGGTAGGTACATTGAAGTTTGTGCTACCTTCCATGAGTTAGGTATATTGAATCTGGACATGCTGAGGTGGACCAATCGGACTGGAGAAGTGATGACTAGGATGCCACCTCGTCTGACACTTGTAACTTGGTAGATATTCAACTTGATGTTGTTGAGAAGCTAGCTTTAATTAATTCATCTGGAACTATCTGCTTCTTCAACGAACCCTTGCTCTAACTCCTTGTGTCCTTGATTGGCAGGATGATTGATGTACCTCGCCTTGGAATGCTGGATTGGAAGAGGTCGCCCTTGTCGATGCTAGGCTGGGTCGAAGAAGGTCGTCCTTGTCCTTGCTTGATCGTCCTTGATGAGAACCTGCCGACTTGTAGATCCTCCGAGCTTTGGAGTGGCCATCTTGATACCTACACAACATTTCAAAATTAGTAATATATCTTGAAATCTAAAAATTTAACTTTAAAAGGAAGATTCAAGATTTTAATTAGGAAACTTCATGATAAATCTTGAGTTATCATTTCCTAATTAACCATGTAATTTTCAAAAACTTGAAGTTCAAAATTCAAAATCTCAACATTGGGGCTAGGATGATCTCGCCATACCTCCACTTGAGAATTAATTCTAAAAAATGATGCAAAAATAGGGTGAATTTTGGCTAGGCGAAATATAGATCAAAGTCCTTCCTTTAGCAAAATGCGCCTCCTTTAATCTTCTCAAGCATCAATTCCACCACCTTTAGTCTTCAACACTTAAGATAATTCGCTCCAAATAGGCTAGCTTTCGCACCTCCTTCCTTGCTCCTCAAATCGCACTTGAAATAATGAATGAATGATTAAAATTGCTCAAAACACCCCTACTATATAGGGCACTCACCACTTCATCTCTCCATAGGCCGACTTGGAAAAATAGGCCAAAAAATAAATAAATTTGCAAAAACAAGAGGCCGACCTAATAAAATAATAAAACATGATACCTCAAGTGCCCCATTTTCAATTTTAATTTAATAAAAAATTAATTTTAAATGCCTTCACAATAAAAGTTCGATTTTTTTAAGGCCTAAAATCAATTTATTAAATGCCAATTTAATTTAATTTTTTCAAATATTTCGAAGTTGGCAATTTGGCATCTAATGCGATTTGGAGGATATTAACGTTGGGATATTGCAAAATAAAGAATGCACATTTTAAGCGCTCTGGTCCCTTGGAGAGGGACAGGAGCACTTTTTCATTTTTAGGCTAGGATTCTCAATTGTTTGGAGTCAAACCTTTGTTCACCATGCTTTAGAAGATTCTTCCCATCTCATACAACGTTGCCTTAGCATAATCTCGGAGGGAATTTGTTGTTTTCAAAAAAAAGTGGGACGGTCCTTCAGTGAGGGACAAGAGCACTTTTGAGTCCATTGCATGAATTCTTGATCATATTAATCTTCAATTTACCCTCAAGGCGTAGAATATCACATTTCATACCATCTTGAGCCTTGGTAATAAAAATATTATTTCAAAATGCAAGGTAAAAGGTCATATTTGGAAAAAGTGGCACAGTCCTTCAGTGAGGGACGGGAGCACTTTTGCCAGTTGTCGTCAAAATTTGCAACTCTCGCATCTCAATTCAACTTCAAGGCATTTTGAACACTTTTTCAAACTTGCGCCTTGGTCTCAATTTGTCCAAAATTGGTGAGAAAGGGAAGATAACATATTAAGTGGCATGGTCCTTCAGTGAGGGATGGGAGCACTTTGAAAAAGTGGCATGGTTCTTCAGTGAGGGACGGGAGGACTTTTGCAATTACAAGCTTATCTGTCCTTTGCTAGCCTTCAAAATTATCTTCAATGGATGAATCTTGCCTTCTCTCATTCATTTCAATCACGCAACTTGCCTTGCCTTTGCAAGAAATTTGTATTTTTAGAAAAGTGGGATGGTCCTTCAGTGAGGGACGGGAGCACTTTGTCTTGGTCACTTGGTGAGGGATGGGAGCACTTTTTGTCATTTTGGCATACTTTTTGCTCTTTAAACCTCTCAATTGCGTCCAAGGCATAAAACATCATTCGTCTTTCCCATCCAAGTTAAGTTTTATCATAAAATATCGAACAATGAAGAGAAACTTGAAAAAGTGGCACGGTCCTTCAGTGAGGGACGGGAGCACTTTTTGTCATTTGGGTTGATTTTCTCCTTTGTAGACTGCTTAAATTATATTCAATGGACAAAACATGCTTCCCTTAACCTCTTCAAATCATAAAATCACCTTAACCTTGCAAAGATAGTGCAAATTTGAAAAAAGTGGCACGGTCCTTCAGTGAGGGACGGGAGCACTTTTTACCTTCTAAGCCAAATTGTCTCACTTTTCACCTCGAAATTTCTTTGCTAGGGAAGATTTCATCTTACTTCATGCTATGAATAGAAGTTAATGTCCAATAAAGGTCTAAAATTGTGCATATAAAGAAAAGTGCTCTAGTCCTTCAGTGAGGGACGGGAGCACTTTTTACCTTCAAGGCAAAAACTTCATCATTTCATTGTTTTCAATCAAGTCTGGATGCTTTATCATATTCATTTCGTCCTCCACCATGCCTTTGATGTTTTAATTTGACCAAACAAGGCCAGGAATGGCTCCAATAAGTCTTTTCGCCTTTGTCCTTCAGTGAGGGACGGGAGCACTTTGCCTTGGTCCCTTGGAGAGGGACGGGACCACTTTTTCCGTCAACCTTCAAAATTCACCATTTTTGTGCCTTCAAAATCTTCAAAAGTATCAAGTCATGTCCAATTATCATTCCGGAAGACCTTGCACAAAACAAAATAGAAAAGTCAGTGACAAATATGCATAAAATAACATTTGTGCTCTGGTCCCTTGGAGAGGGACGGGAGCACTTTTGTCCTTTTTGGCTAAAATATTCAAAATTTAGGTCTCCAATCATTTCACAAGGCAGAGTTAGGTCATCTTCAAGGCCAGGAATAAGTTAGCAAGCCCTCACAAAACAAGAAATTGCACTTAGAATGAAATTCGCCCTGGTCCCTTGGAAAGGGACAGGAGCACTTTTTCTGTTTCAAGCATCATCTTGCCTCCGAAATTTGATCAAAATTTACCTAGGCAAGAATATACAATTTCATCTTCAAAATGCTAACACTTAGACAAAATTTGAATTTTCCCAAAAGAACCCTGACTAGACCTAACCTGAGACATATCTGACTTTCCTGACAGACTAACCTTACTTCAGTAATCAACCTTCGGAAGGACGCTTAATAACTTTCAAAATTTGTCTGGACTCAGCTTGAAAAACATCCAAAAGAAACCCCTAAGGTTTAGCCCTAGCCCAGACAGACCACTCACTCATTCAAAACCCTAAAAGCAGAGAGAAGAACAGGCAAAACAAAAGCGAAAAGAGGGGGTCCCCATTTGCAATGGGGCGATGTGTGAAATTGTCACAACACTACCCCATTTTGTTGAGGATTATAAGGTATAGTAAGCTCCCTCTTAATCCCAACATTTTTACAAAAATCTTTAAACAAATCTGAGGTGTATTCCCCCCCATTGTCAGTTCTTAAGGTTTTGATTTTATTTCTTGAGTAGTTTTCTGTTAGTGATTTAAATTCCTTAAACCTATTAAGGATCTCTTCTGATTCTTTACATGTTAGAAAGTAAATCCAAGTTTTTCTAGAGTAGTCATCAACAAATATTACATAATACAAAAATCCCCCTAAAGAAGGTACGAACATAGGTCCACATACATCAGAATGAACTAATTCTAAAACTTTGCTTGTTTTCCTAGTACTATTTTGAAAAACACCTTTAGTATTTTTACTTAGGGCACATCCCTTGCGTGCCCCTGAATGATATTGCTTTAACTTAGGTAGGCCTGTGACAAGGTTTCCCATTGATGATAAAGCTCTAAAATTCAGGTGACCTAGTCTCCTATGCCAAACTTCATTAGCATCTGTAGTTTCATGGATTAGGGCTAGGTTGGGCTCTGTGCACAACTCATACAAGTAGCCTTGTCTTTGACCAATGGTTTTAGCTTTCTTGATAGATGAATTCTTTGGCCATGCCAACACTTTGTTGTCCAGGAAGGTCACTCTGTACCCATTATCCTCTAGTGTTGATATGGAGACTAGATTTCTCTTGATGCCTAGGACATATAGTATTCCTTTAAGTTGCAATGATACGATTGACTTCAATTTGATAGTGCAGGTTCCGACTCCTCTGACTGGATGTGCGGAGTCATCTCCGATAGTTACTTCCTCATCATTTTCCTCTATCATGGAGTCTAGCACTTCTTTAAACCCTATAATGTGTCTGGATGAGCCATTGTCGATCATCCGGGAGTTAACCTTGTTTGATGCTTGGTTTGTAAGTGCTGAGTAGAGTACATACTTCTTGGAGTCATCTTCCCCTTTAGATTTTCTTGCTTTGGCAAATGTGGCTTGTTGTTTGGCTCTTTCCGGACATTTGGCAACATAGTTTCCGAATTTGTCACATTTGTAACATTGAATTTGTGAAAGATCCTTCTTGAAGGTGTTCTTGCCATGACGACCTTTCCTCTTCCTAAATTGTTCTTTCTTGCTTTTCTTATTGGAGTTTGTATTTAGGACTTGAAGATCTTCATCTATATTCTTTTGTTTGATCCCTTTCTCATTTAACCTTGATTCTTCTTGGAGACAGTCTGCCTTTAGCCTTTCAAACTTTGGAAATTTATCCCTTGCACTGATGCCTTGGGACGAATGTTTCCCATATACTAGGCAACCCATCTAGAGCAATGAGTGTTAATTCTTTGCTTTGGATCTCATATCCAAGGGTTGCTAGCTCATCCCTTAGGGCTGATATCTGCATGAAGTAGGCGTTGATTGACTCCCCTTTGATCATAGCTATATGATTTATTTTTCTCTTTAAAGCCAAGGTTCTACTAGCATTGGATATCTCAAATGCATCTTTAAGTGCTTTGAACATGTTGTAGGCCGTTTCTTGTTTCCTTATGATGGGCATAATATTATTCCTCACCCCATTAACTATGATTTTGATGGCCTTTTCATTTCCGTCTATCCAAGTTGCTTTGTCAGGTTCAGTCTCAGGTTCTGTAGTTTCAATTTTTACAAATGATTCGACTTTTTTTTTTCTCTTAGAATCATTTGAATTCTGAACTTCCATGCTGAGAAGTCATCACCTCCTCCGAGTCTATCTTCGAATCTGATAGTGCTAGCCATTACGAGAAATGTGATGCTGAATATATGCTTGTCTTGAATTTTCCACAAAATTGAATAGCCTCAGGTTTGATTTAACTTGGCTCTGATACCATGTAAATGTTATTCAATTTTCAATTCAAGGTGCAAGTTATATTCAAGTTATTCTTCCTTTGAAGTATATGTTAATTCACAATATAATAAATCTGATTTATATGGCATGTTGCAGATGGAGAAAGAGCATTTATAAATTTTGATGTCCTTCCTACATTTCACCGATCGATATATATATGCAAACATAGGAGATCAAGCAATACCTTGACCGGTCATGTCTATCAGACATGACCTATCAAGATATTACTTGATCGTGCCTCTTCAAACCATAATCGAATTAAACCTACAATCGGTGTGTATGTATTTAACATTAAACCCGATATCAATCGGTGTGTAAGCATTTAACATTAAACCCGATACCAATCGGTGTGTTATCATTAACAATAAACCCGATACCAATCGGTATCCTGTGCATTATGATTAGTAACCGATGTTAATGGGTATATAGACATTAGTTAAGAACCCAATTGTTAATCGGGATTTATATGCAAGGTTATTTATATGAATCGAAGTATACGATCACATCTAGATCATGTATCATGCATACAATCGATGATAAATATATAATAACTGAATCATGATCTAATCTCATGTGTATATATAAGATAACTGAAGTCTTATCATAGTCTATCAATGAGATAGATGATTGAATGAGAGACTTCATTTATCTCGCATTCAATCATTTATCTTACCAAGGCTATCATGTATCAACAAAACTTGGGTGCTGAATTGGCTTGATGAAGGAATTCATCCGTTGCACATTTTCCAAAGCCTAGGCATTTTGGCGCCCTTTCATGTACATGGGTGGAATTTTGGCTTGAGGAGGGAATTTCATGTTTTTCATGTTTTCTAAGACCTTTTACCTTTGGCACCTTTCATCACTATTTCTCGAGGAAGGAGGAATTTCTCCTTTTTCAATCTTTCCATGAACAGTTCATTTTAGCGCCCTGCTTTAGTCTAGGGTGGATTTTTGCATAGGTGGAGGAATTCACACTTTTTTTCATCCTTCCCTAACTACTCCATTTTGGCGCCTTCATCTTTTGTCATATCCCTATCCCATACCGATCAGTAGTGCAATCCAAACTATAATTAATCCACTAAAATGTAATGATATTCACACCCTATCTGAATATATTTAATGTTTATATATATATATATATATATATATATATATGCATACCTTATTGTTCATTCAATTAAAGATATAACTTCTTTAGTATTAAGCAATCAAATTCATAAAATATTAAACATATTATTAATATGCCCTTATATATTATTATTATTCACACAACTATATAATAATTAATTAATGGATATAATAATTTATGTCGACAACATTAATATATATATCCAATAATAATTAATTAAGATCACAAAGGCAGATTC
This sequence comes from Cryptomeria japonica, assembly GCF_030272615.1. NCBI lineage: Eukaryota > Viridiplantae > Streptophyta > Pinopsida > Cupressales > Cupressaceae > Cryptomeria > Cryptomeria japonica. The sequence continues at coordinate 279,739,690 of NC_081411.1, forward strand.
AAGAATACCGATTAAGGAAAGACTTATATTCCCTATGTTAATTAAATATTAACTAAGCAACCAATAATAATAATGAAAGCTTACTAGGAATATCAGGCTTGTTAAGGCAAGTAATTGTTAGAGGGAGACGTGACCTTTATTAAAGCCAAGTCTCTCCCCAAAGAGACATCGGACCACTATAAGAGAAGGCCGACACTGCACTCGAAGGGAAGGGGGGATTAAGACTGATCATTCAGATCATATCAGAACTATTATGAAGTTTCAGGCAGTAACATCCTTGTTTTCGGTAGTATGCATAGGGAATGTGCTTAATACGTATGCCTATATATGAAGCCTGATAATGTCTGTATGTAGAATTTAACAGTAATATTAGTATTATCTGCAATACGTAGGAGTCATGTTTAATTTTATATATAATGGCAGACCAGATCTGATGCATGTCAGACCTGTCTGCCTTTACAGTCTATAGATAGATTAATGCTTAGAGTTTTAGGCGATGGTAATGTGAACTGTATTTATTCAAATCCATATAATATGATAGTTATGTGAACTATGTTAATTCAAACCCATATAATACGATAAGTATGTGAACTGTCTTCTCTGCTACAATCAGTGACCGTAAATTTATAAATAATAGGATGCAGACCGCTCTTATGCCTCAGAGGGAAGCTTCAAATAATTATATAACTTGTCTCAGATTACTGATAATTCACCTAATGAATACATTAAAATGGAAGAACTAATCTAGAGGAATAATTAATACACAGAATAAATAGTTTCCATTAATGACACAGAATTAGAATAATTCTCTGTCTTAATTATCATAAATCATCAGAATTAACCTATACTGTTCCAGGGAGAGGGGATCTGTGGGGGGGTCGATTGCCCACCCAAATATACCACCTACTGTGTGAGGATGAACCAGTAGGCCAGGAAGGCAAGTGACTGCTCCTGGGTTTGGGTTTGGCCATGATGAACCACCCTCACCATCCACTGTCTCTCTAGGAAAGGTAAAGAACTAATTAAGAAATCTAACTGTACCATGTTTCTGGAACAAATAATACAAATGAATCAGCTTACTGTTCGACTAAACCCAAATGAACCATTATGGTAAAATATGTCTATGAATCTTCTTCTAATCTTTCACCTGCGTATTTGATTTATTTATTTCTGAATTTATTATTGTCTGATTTACTTATTCTGGTTTCTATTCCAGGCAACTGTAATTGGTATAATAGTAAGGAATATTACAAATATCTACGTCAAATTCCGTTGTGCAATAAGGCAAACTTAGCTGTATTCTGTAATTAGGAAGGGACATCACATCCTTGCCCGGGCAGATTTCTATGCTTGTGGAGGAATTTGATGATTTCTACCAAGTCAGGCTCATTCTCTTTATCAGAACATATATATATATAAATGTTATTTAAGTATAAGAAAGGAAAAAGACATACTTTAAGTTATATTTCATATATATTGGTAGGATGTTTGAGAGTGGTTTCAGATCTCTAGGAATTATAATGCAAATTCTAGGTTTTAGAAGATCTTTTAAATTTTCAGACTTAATCAAATTTCAGGCCATTTCTGGGTCAGGATGACATTTGTGGATTGATGTGAATTTCCAGACTTAGATGATTTTGCATGCTTTCCGCTCCTGGAATAGGAGTTCCATACTTAACCATTTTTTTGATCCAACTTGTCTGCCTTCTGACTCTTCTGGATTTAGAAATGATCTTCAAGAACGTTTAGTCTTCAGCGTCTTCAGGGATGAACCTGCCAAAATAGATTTTCCCAAATAGTAAGTGTTTCAAAATGTTTTCAGATCTCTAGGAATTATAATGCAAATTCTAGGTTTTAGAAGATCTTTTAAATTTTCAGACTTAATCAAATTTCAGGCCATTTTTGGGTCAGGATGACATTTGTGGATTGATGTGAATTTCCAGACTTAGATGATTTTGCATGCTTTCCACTCCTGGAATAGGAGTTCCATACTTAACCATTTTTTTGATCCAACTTGTCTGCCTTCTGACTCTTCTGGATTTAGAAATGATCTTCAGGAACGTTCAATCTTCAGTGTCTTTAGGGATGAACCTGCCAAAATAGATTTTCCCAAATAGTAAGTGTTTCAAAATGTCAGGGTTTGGACAAAACAGGTTAGGAAAACACTTACTAAAAATAGAAACTTACTAAAAATAGAAATTACTAAAAATAGTAAGTTTGATTTTTGGCAAAATTAGACCAATCTTGAAGGGTCTTGATTCCAGTTCTAAGTTCAGTTTTTCAAAAACCCTAAAAGAAACCCCTAAAATCTAAAATTGAACAACAAAACCCTAAAATGACCAAAACAGCCCTAGACTTAACCAAATTTGCTCAAACGGAAAGCAAACTTAATCAAAATGACCCCCAAACACTCACAAACTGAGGAAATTGACGAGACTACCACGAAAAGACCCAACAACAAAAACCAAAAGACCGAGAGGGCCTAAAAAATAGGGGGTCCCCATTTGCAATCTGGTGATGTGTGAAAAGGTCACAACATAACCTTCGTGCAGAATATTGGTCTATAGGGACATTGGCAGAAATTGGCAATAGTTTGGGAACCTATGTAATGGTGAAAGGTATAGTTGAAGACAAATTCATAGGGACATATGCCCAAATTTGCATCAGTCTTAAAGAAGATATTCCAATCCCTAAAATTGTTGATATTCAAATGGGAAATTTCAATTGGAAGCAAGTTATAGATAGGGAGGATATGTTGAACCTATGCCAATATTGCAGAGCCAAACATCATTTTATTTCAAAATGTAATCAAGATTTTGTGGATAATAATGTGACACAACTAATCAATGGACTAGAAAGAATTTTGGTTGAGGAGAGACGAGAAACTGAAAAATGTAGATTCAGGTAATACATAAAAAATTCCCTGGATTGGTGTTATGAAAGAGGATGAAGTTCCGATCTTTGAAAAGGAAACATATATGCAAACCCTAGACAATCTGCAATGCAATGAAATAGATGAACAACTAATGGATGGTCCATTTTATGGAAAGAAAGAAGATTTAGACAGTAAGATAAACTTTGGGAATCAAGGTTTGGTTATAGAAAATACTATGGAGTTTGTAAATGCAATAGTAGAATTGGAAAATCTTAATCAAACCCATGATCCTTGTATAACCCCTTTAGTAAAAACTATACAAGATGTTTCAGAAGAAGAAGAAGGGATGTGGGTATCAAAGTCTGAATAGGAAGAAGGATTAGATGGAACAAAAACAAACATTATGATGGAATATAGTATTGAACAAACTCAATCCAAATTGAAAAAGCCTAATATCAAATACAAATTGAGACGAGGGGCTAAAACAAATAAGGAGAAGTTTGAAATGGCAGCCAAAGCAAAGGGTCAAATGAAACTCAGAAGTGGGAACGGGATACCCCCTTCCTGCTGAGAAATGAGAATGCTAACATGGAATGCTAGGGGCCTTAATGCCCCTAGAAAATGGTGTCTGATAAGGCATCAAATCGATTTGAATAAAGCAGATTTAGTTTTATTGCAGGAAACAAAGTGGAATAAGGTAGAGTATCAGACTAGATTGTGGAATTGGAAGTAATAGGATGGTTTTTTTGTAGAATCGACTAGAGCCTCTGGAGGCATTGGTATGGTATGGAATCCTCTCACCGCCTTCATGTATACTATTAGTAGATAAACAAAACTGGATAGCAGTGAATTGTAAAAGTTTGTATAAAAATTTAAGTTTTTTGGTTATTGATGTATAAGGACCAATAGCCACTTTGGCTAAGAGGAGTCTGTAGGAAGAAATCACACAATGGCTATCCCAGAGAAATGAAGGGATGGGGATTATTGGAGGAGATTTCAATGCAACATTAGACAATTCAAAAAAGCAAGGAGGAATTCAGAATATATCCAGAGTTCAATTGGATTTCCAAGAATTTGTAGATTCTAACAATTTGAGAGATATCTCAACTAGAAATGGGAAATTCACGTGGACCAACAGAAGGAAAGATTTCACACGCATAACAGAAAGATTAGACTGTTTCCCTCTATGGGAAATGCGATGTTTTACATACTTTTGAAGCGGAAATTCTTCCTTATATATGGTCAAATCATTACTTGGTGCAGATGACGATAAAACCGGAGGTTCCAAAACGTGGGAGTCCTTTCAAGTTTGAGAACATGTGGCTTAGAGATGTTTCCTCGGGAGAGCTAATTTAAAGGTGGTGGAATGAAGTTAGAATAAGGAATCATTGTAAGATGTATCTGTTTAGTAAGAAGATTGCTCACATTAAAAATAAATTGAAGGAATGGAATAAAGAATAGTTCAAAAACATTTTTGACGAGAAACATAAAATTATTAAGGAAATGGAGATCTTAAATGATAAAATCATCAATCAAGGGATGAGCTTAGCGGAGTTTGAGGAAGAAAAGAGATTGGAGTTAGATTTGGATGAAATTTTGGCGAGGGAGGAATGTTTCTGGAGACAAAAGTCAATAGAGGTATGGCTGAAGGAAGGGGATAAAAACAGTAAGTTTTTTCATAAATCAGCTATGGTCAATAGATGTAAGAAAAGTATAGTGGAGATTAAAAAGGAAGATGGATCCTTGACCCAATCAATTGAGGAGGCAAATCAGGAGGTAGTAAATTTTTTTCAAGCTATTCTGAATACGAGAACTCAAATCCATCTTAGGGAAAGGGAGGAACTTTTGAGTAATATTTCTGAGGTCATAAGTGAGGGAGATAATGCGGAGTTATATAAGAGTACAACTTTGGAGGAGGTCAAATGTGCCACTTTCCAATTAGGATCAGATAAAGCACCTGGCCCAGATGGACTACCAGCAAGCTTTTATCAATCCTTTTGGGAGATTGTTGGGGAAGATTTGCATAAAGTTGTTGAAGAATCTAGAAGAAGGACTACTATGTTAGGAGTTTTAAATCACACTTTCCTTGCATTAATCCCCAAGAAGAAGGATGCCATGTGTATGGGAGACTTCAGACTGATTGCACTATGCAATACTATATATAAGATAATCACGAAAGTCATTGCCAATCGATTAAAGAAAGTATTGCATAAGATCATTTCAGAGGAGCAGAGTGGATTTTCACCTAGGCGTTCAATTGTGGAAGGAATCATTGTGGCTCATGAAACAATACACTCTGCTAGGAAGACTAGAGCTCCGAGTATGATTGTTAAGTTGGACATCCTGAAAGCCTATGACTTAGTGGATAGACAATTCCTAATCTCAGTCCTACATAGGTTTGGTTTTGATAATGTAATATCTCTTGCTAAATCTGATTTAAATTTTCTGATTTAAATGCTCAAGAAATATCATCAAACACTTGTCATGAAACCTTTAATTTGCTGTCATTTGTTTCAGACTGATTTTGCTTGCTTGAAATGGTTTCAAATGATGTTCAATTGCTTGTAAATTATCGCTACAATGTCTAAGCAAAGAACTAGATGCAAATGCAACTTCTTTTGGTCTTTTCAAATGCACATATAAGGAATTCTACATGTAAATGTGCACCTACAGCCAACTGTCATTTTCACAAACACTTGGCATGCAAACTACTATCACCTTGAATATGGACATATTATCAAATAATTGGCCTGCAACTAATTCCTCCTTTATCATATGCAATCACCAAATACAATAGAACATGTAGTTGACAAGTCTATAGTTTTACGTCCATGAATCAATTACAATGTTAGGTCTGATATTAAAAAGACATCTACAACAGCAATTCCCTAATGAAGACATATGATCAATGCACTGAGGAATATGCATTAAAACGTGGTATGAAGTGCATATATGAATTGTAGATGAATGGCAGCCCTGATCAGCACTGCCCAACAATTCTGAGATCCACTCAATGAAGAATCACATCTTCCATTGCAAATTCGCACCAGCCCTAAGTAGTATGGCTGTGTAGGTTGCACGGCTGGGCAAGGAAGATTGTATAGCCAAAATGCAGCTGCCAATGACCATGATCTTGGGCATCTTTATGTTGTTATCTATTAGGAACCTTCCCCTCTTCTAATCCACTGAAAACTGATGAATTACTTGCAGATTTGAAGCACAATTAGAACTCCTGTGTGAGGCCCCCCTGTAGACCAAATTCAGAAGATATTTCACTCCCTCAAATGGTCGCACATTGAAGATTATCCGTTCTCCAATGGCTGCTTGCATGCTGAAAACCTGACTTTCGCTTGCAGAGAGAAAATTCATGAAGACAAAATACAATAATAATGCCTTAGTTCAATTTCCCAAGCAATTTATATATTCTCCATGAAGGGGGTCAAATTTCTCCTAAAAAGCTCAATTTTAACTCATTAAACATCTTTAATGTTGGCATAATAACTTAATTTCACCCCCTTGGCCTAGGCACCTCACTTAAATAATCAATTGGCCCCTTTTTAATGATGTATTGACCCCTTCTTTATGAAATATTAATAAATTTATAATATAACATTAAATGCCTTGTTATAATTAATTATTAATAAAGTGTTCACTTTATTAATAATTAAATAATCACAACTCCCCAAATAATCATTATTTCTCAATTTTGTCTGCACCCGGAAGTTAACCATTTTATCCTTTGTACGTGCAACTACCTTACTAAAAATAGAAAGGGTCCCCCTCTATGTAACTTTGACTTACTATAAATAGTAAGTAATGCATACAGAGTCCTGGAGACCTCAAACGAAAGCCAAAACTGCTAACCATTGAACACTGGAGATGATACAAGCCTCAAAAGATCCTTTAATCATCCTCATTAGTCTATGAGGGTCAAAATAATAGGCAAATCTTACAAAAATCGATGTCTGCTAAAATGGGGACATTACAGTCCGCCCCTACTGAAATTGCTTGTCCCCAAGCAATCTCATCTTTAAATAAACTCATCCACTTGGATCCCAAGTGAAGACCTATGCAATGTCCTTGCTGTCATCAAACAACTCCCGTAACATTGGCACATCAAGCTGATCCTGCTGAATCAACTCATCCTCACCATCAAGTGTCACTGGAGTAAGAGTCTCGAGTGGAGGCAACTCATAACACTGATCTTGGTTGCTACCAAAGTTGGCACAAGATATGCGGTCATTGAAATTGTCCATCACACGTATCACTAAACAATGCATCTGAAACAAATCATGTACATGAGGATCAAATGTGAAGCTGTATGCACTCCTCACCATGTACATTGCTGAAAACTCCTCTACGAGTCCTGTCTGAAATCTCGATGCACTGCTAGGAACCAAAACACTACGATCATTGCTCACTTTAGGACTGGGGTCGTGAGAGTGATCAACATCTATCTCGAAGGCTGGATTATCACATGACCAAGTAGCTTCTATCTCAAATAAGGGATTGTTCACAAATTGAACAACACCTCCATGTTGATCCAAATCATACCATTCTGAATCCCTAGAGTCGTTAGCAAACGAGAACCCCTCCTGAATGATCTCATACTCTATCTTCTTGCTCTCCTCTCTACAGAGAGAGATAGAATGCAAGCTCCCATCTGCAATTCCCCTCAACACATAAGTCCTGTTATTCATTTCAAACTTCATTTCCAATTTAGGTACATTGAGGGTAAATATTCCAATGTCTTGGAGCCATTTCATGCTCAAGACTACATCCGCTGCACCCATATTGACCACATAAAAATCAGCTTGTAGCTCATAATCTTTCAGCTATAAGGTGAGATTACCTATCCATTTGGTGCACATGAGGGTATATCCATCTGCAACTCTGACTTGAAATCCATTGAAATCCTCTGTTTGCAATCTACATCTGGCTATAAATCCCTCATCAATAAAATTACGTGTTGCTCTATTGTCAAGCAAAGCAATGCAACGCTGCCCACTAACTGATCCTTTGAATTGGAAAGTAACCTCATCTTGCTTGTCTGCGAATAATGCCATTAGGCTCTAACTTTGTTGAAGCTTTTCCATTCTGATTATCGCCTGAAGCAACTTGCTGATCTGAGATTTCAGCATCTGAATCCTCATAGTAAGCCCACATTATGCAATTTGCCTTGCCCTTAGGCCTCAAAGAGCAGTCATGCTCTCCGTTGTAAGGCTCCTTGCACCAAAAGCACAGTTTCTTTTTTCTTAACTCCTCTCGTGTCTCCTCATCCACCATGGTCGCTGGTTTCTTTTTCTTATCAACAAATGGTTGAGGACTCTCATTGTTGGTGGAAGGAACATCTTTGTGTGAGCTCTTTCTTTTTGGGGCTGCAAGTTCCATGCTCCTAGCCTTCCTCATGGCTTCCTACAGTGAAGGAGGGTCAAAAGCTTTAACCCAACTTCTCAAAGGTTCTAGAAGACCCTCAATGAACAACACAATCAATCTCTGCTCAGAGATATTAGTAACCATGACAGATAATCGCTAAAAATCTCTAATGGAGCTCTCTAAGCTCCCAACCTGCTTAAGTTGAGCAAGCTCTCTGAAATATGATTCTGGATCCTTTCTATCAAATCACTCAACCAACCGAGCAACGAACTCCTGATATGAGGTGATGAGATTATGCTACAGGGTGATCATTGTGTTATGCCACCAATCATTTGCCACTCCATCAAGATGCAATGTAGTAAATTTGATTGCATCTCCCTCTGTCATAGGCCGCTAAAGGAAATATGTGTCCAATTTATGTATCCAAGACCGAGCTGTGACCTTCCCACTTCCATCGAATAATGGTAGAGTCAACTTGCCAGTGGCATATTCTAGATCCCTGTTCTAATTTCGTGGCCTCCTATCTTGCCTGACTCTAGCATGTTCCCTTTTCTGAGTCATGAACCTGTTGTAAAGTGGAAAATTGGATCCTAGTGAGTCCCCACCTAGGAGAGAGAAAGGAAGCCACTAGGATGATTTTCACTTGGGGGAACTTTATATTCAAAAGAGGGGTTTGACTCCGCTAGATCCAAATCCGAGGGAAACAAGGATGTGAACTCTGAGTGGATTGCAAGTGGTTGAAGTATGATTTACCTTCTTTTGTAAATGAGAAAGTTGACTTGTTGACTATGTGGAAAAAAGAGGGAAAATGAGTGAAATGAGGAGCTACCAGTTCAGGATCGCGCTGTAACTTCGGATTTGAACTAATTAAACTGATACGGATTTGCCCTGCAAATTTGAAGAAAAGTCGTCGAGACCATGGTGGGAATGGACATGGTCCGCAACAAAATCCGCGAAACGAAAAGGGTTCTTCCATCTCTGCAAATGAAGCCCAAACCTGCAATTATAGCTACGCACGTTGAACCTACACACAAAAAAGAGAAGAAAGGGGGGTTGTGGATAGGGGTTTGCCTCAGTCAAACCCCGGTTGAGGAATCAACCTTGAAAGAAAGTAATTGCAAATGCTTGAATGTAAACAATGGAAATGTATACCTTGTAGATCCGCAACTTGTTGATGATGATTGCTTTGCTTCTTGAATGTAACCACAAATGTTGTATGAAATGGCATGTAACATGACAAAACCCTAACACACACACATGCTTGCAAATGAATGTTGTAATGTTGCTCCAATGGATGAATGAAGAGGACTTGAATGCTTGAATGCTTGATGATGACCTTGAAATCTTGTGTCTTCTCCTTATGCTCTTTATCTGTCCTTTTGTTATCCATCCGTCTATAAATGAGGGTATTGAATTCCTTTTTATACATGCCTCAAAGATTAATTTTCAACCACCGAAGGCCGACAAAGAGGAATTGCAAACCCCGAAGACAAATTGTGCATAGGAGACCGGGCAAACCTAACATAGGGCCACCCTAAGGGGTGAGGACAAGGGTGCAACGCCTCTGTCCTGCCCTATTTTGGGGCCCGGATAGGGTCTAGAGTAGACACAGGACATGAAGGAGAAAGAGTGAAGGGTTGGGAATGCAAAAATAGGTTCCGGTTAGGGAAGGAGATGCCGTCGCCAAGGTGAGGACCCCAAATGTGGTTAAAATTGCAAGGGTCGCAATTTTATGACACTACACCTGTCATAATTCAAATGTTCCCTTACATCTAGTGGTAATAGGCTCCACTCATCATGCAATGCCATGACATTGTCTACAAACACTGCATCATCATCCTCCCCTACACCTCCTTCAGGCTTATCTCTCAAGAAAGTTGGCCTAGTAGGCCGCTCAATGATGTGTGTAGGAGTTCTATGAGCCCTGGGAGTACCAACCACACTCCTGTTATCTTCCTGTTTTCGATTCTGCTTCCTAGGATTAGCCAACTGTTGTATGGCTGCTGTGAGCTGCTGCAATGTATCTGCTATATGCTGCTGCCCATCCCGTAATCCTCTCATGGTTGCCCTCACTTTTGCAGCCTCATCATGTGGTGGACTGTTCTCTCTTTTGTCACCCATGGTGTTTTGCGGGTTATCAAAATTCTAATCCCTGTTTATTAATGCCCTTCTGCGTTTATAATACCTGTGAAGACCAACTTCCTGTGGCTGCATATGAAGCCTTTAACCCTCGAGGATGGCAGGATCAAGGCTCTGATACCAATGTAATATCCATTGCTAAATCTGATTGAAATTTTCTGATTTAAATGCTCAAGAAATATCATCAAACACTTGTCATGAAACGGTTAATTCACTGTCATTTGTTTTAGACTGATTTTGCTTGCTTGAAATGGTTTCAAATGATTTTCAAATGCTTGTAAATTATTGCTACAATGTCCAAGCAAAGAACTAGATGCAAATGCAACTTCTTTTGGTCTTTTCAAATGCACATATAAGGAATTCTACATGTAAATGTGCACCTACAGCCAACTGTCATTTTCACAAACACTTGGCATGCAAACTACTATCACCTTGAATATGGACATATTATCAAATAATTGGCCTGCAACTAATTCCTCCTTAAATATATGCAATCGGCAAATACAATAGAACATGTAGTTGCCAAGTCTATAGGTTTATGTCCATGAATCAATTACAATGTTAGGTCTGATATTAAAAAGACATCTACAACAGCAATTCCCTAATGAAGACATATGGTCAATGCACTAAGGAATATGCATTAAGACCTGGTATGAAGTGCATATATGAATTGTAGATGAATGGCAGACCTGATTAGCACTGTCCAACAATTCTGAGATCCACTCAATGAAGAATCACACCTTCCATTGCAAATTTGCACCAACCCTAAGTAGTACGGCAGTGTAGGTTGCACGACTGGGCAAGGAAGATGGTACAACCAAAATGTAGCTGCCAATGACCACAATCTTGGGCGTCTTTATGCTGTTATCTATTAAGAACCTTCCCCTCTTCTAATCCACTGAAAACTGATGAATTACTTGCAGATTTGAAGCACAATTAGAGCTCCTGTGTGAAGCCCTCTTGTAGACCAAATTCAGAAGATATTTCACTCCCTCAAATGGTCGCACACTGAAGATTATCCGTTTTCCAATGGCTGCGTGCATGCGGAAAACCCTAGCTTTCGCTTGCAGAGAGAAAATTCATGAAGACAAAATACAATAATAATGCCTTAGTTCGATTTCCCAAGCAATTTATATATTCTCCATGAAGGGGGTCGAATTTCTCCTAAAAAACACAATTTTAACTCATTAAACATCTTTAATGTTGGCATAAAAACTTAATCTCACCCCCTGGGCCTAGGGACCTCACTTAAATAATCAATTGGCCCCTTTTTTATGATGTATTGACCCCTTCTTTATGAAATATTAATAACTTTATAATATAATATTAAATGCCTTATTAATAAAGTGTTCACTTTATTAATAATTAAATAATCATAACTCCCCAAATTAATCACTATTTCTCAATTTTGTCTGCACCCAAAAGTTGACCATGTTATCCTTTGTACATGCAACTACCTCACTAAAAATAGAAAGGGACCCCCTCTATGTAACTCTGACTCACTATAAATAGTAAGTAATTCGTACAGAGTCCCGAAGACCTCAAATGAAAGCCAAAACTGCTAACCACTGGACATTGGAGATGATACAAGCCTCAAAAGATCCTCTAACCATCCTCATTAGTCTACGAGGGTCAGAATAATAGGCTAATCACCCAAAAATCCATGTTTGGTAAAATGGAGACATTACAGATAATAAATGGGTAGATTGGATTAGGAGTTGCATTATATCTCCAAAACTCTTTGTCTTGGTTAATGGGTTGGCACAAGGTTTCTTTGATTCAAGTAGAGGAATTCGTCAAGGTGATCCTTTATCTCCTGTCTTGTTTATCATAATGGTTGAGGTTCTTGGGAGGAACATTGCCCATGCCAGAGCTGATGACAGATGGAAGGGTATCATGGTGGCTCTTGGGATTGAGAATGTAACACATCACCAATTTGCTGATGATATGATCCTTTTAGCAACAAGGCTTTGGGTCAGAGTGTTAATTGGAGGAAATTGGAGGTCTATTTGTAATAACCCCTCTTTTAGATTTTTTGAAAATTTCCAATTCACCAACACCACAAACACTCGTTAAGGTTAGTAAATATAAAGTCTGTTAGGGGTAAATAACTTATGTTAGTAAGAATAATAATTATAATTGTGTTTATGGTTATGTTGCGTCGTCGAGAGGCTCCCATCGGGTAGCTGGGAGTTGGTGACGGTTGGCAAATTGGCCAACCGTCGGGTCTATATATTGTTTGGATGGAACCTCGCAAAGGACATGAGGTACGGAGATTTTGGATAAATCAATAAAGATATAACTCTTCTGGTCTAGTTGTTTATCATTATTACTTATGCTGTGAATATATGAATGTATTGGTACATGAATAATTGGTATGTGTGGAAAACACTGTGTTATCTGTGAGTTTTACCAACCTTATATTAAGGACTAAACATTTTGGCGCCGTTGCCTGAACGAACCTGGAGATAACTATGGTGGGAGGCGGAAGGAATTAATGGGCCGACCATTTAACCAACAGCTAATTGTCGTGGACAGCGACACGCACAAAGAAAGTACTGCGGAAGAGGCACGAGAGGATCAGTTGACGACAGACTTGGTGGAGTTGTGGGACGTGTCGGTCACGCAGTACATGCAAAGAGAGGCTTGGGAGACAGCTGCCTTGGAAGGCACGGTACGTGGTGAACTCACCGTTAGCACCCCCGTCTTTGACTTGCTCGGAAGTATTCCAAGATTACTCGCCAGAAATCTGATTACACTTAAAGACCAAAGGGAGGAAACTGCACGAGAACTCCGTCGACAACGAGTACTCCGCAGATACGAGGATCGGAGCTGTAGGGAGGAAGAGGAGAGGGAGGCTAGTTGACACTGTACCTCTAGCACTTAATGCCCTTGCGGCCAAACAAAGAGAAACGTACCACTACCACCAAAGGAGTAGACGAGGGAAGTGTATGGAGATCTCTCCGCATAAAAGAACAGGCCGAAAGGAGATGACGGCTAAGGGAGGTTGCTGACTCGAAGAGTTCGGAGAAACATAGTAGAAGTTGGAGTGTGAGTCGGAGTCGTAGTCGGGAGAGGCAAAGGCTGTGTATGTGGAAGGAGTTGGCCGAGGTCGCCAGGAACCTGCCACTTCCAGACGTAGCGGAGGAAGATCTCGCCGACCAAGCCCCCACACTCGACGTCAAGTGAAGAGGACTCCGGAGCCGAGTTGGAGAGCAACCCGTCGGAATATCCTGAACAAGGAGAGGAGGTGGTACGGGACCTGCACGAAGAGATCGCCACTATTTTTGAAGCAACATTATTTGGCATCAGGAATTTGTCCTTGTCAGAGGGCATCAAAATAGGAGGGTCAGATCCAGAAACCCTGGGAAGGAGGGACTATAGGAGAGAGGGTGACCCAATCCCTGTGGACAGGGGCCCAACCAGACCAAGAGCGTACGGTACCTCCCAGATACATAGTACCTTCCCAGCATATAGTCACTTCCAAGCACTACATAAAACCCTCTAGGCAAGAACAATGGCACACACCCCAGAAAAACAAAAGCTTCCAAAATTCATGGGCAACGGGTCAGAGGATCCCTTACGGCATTGTAAGACATGCGTGACAATTTGGGAGGCAAATGGCCAGGATGACCGGGATTACTGGTTGAAGGCATTTCCAGCCACTCTGCGAGGAATAGCCATTGACTGGTATACGGACCTGGATGCCCAGTATAAAACGTCTTGGAACAGTCTGAAGAAGGCTTTCGAAGAGGAGTTCAAACTATTACGAGACGACAATGAAATTGTGGCAGAGATTTACAATACCAAATAGGGAAAACGTGAAAGCGTGCGGGCATATAGTGGAAGGTTGAGGGAATTGCTCAATAAAATGGAGAACCAGCCCGCTGATGGTCTCAAGAAGAGATGGTTCGTTGAAGGATTGGTACCATCCCTCAGACGGAAGATGAAGGTGGTCCCCCCACCCTCGTATGATGAGGCGTACAATCGTGCGATGGATATTGAAAGCGAAAATAAGACATCTTGAGAGAAGCGCTAAGTGAGCGATGGTGATAGTATGAATGAAGACAGTGATGGGGAGTCCAAAACCATGCAAGCACTCCAAAGGGATATGATGAGAATGATGAAAGAACTAAAGGCTGACAAAGAAGGTGGTAGGGAAGGAAAGGAGCTATGGTGCATCGACTGCAAGACAGAAGGACACACTAAGGGAAGTTGTCCTTGCAAAGCCTTCTGTGACATCTGCCAAGTAATGGGACATTCCATTAAGGAATGCCCAAACAACTTGAAAACACGGAGCACACAAGTGCTCTACACCCAACCCGACCAAGTCACACCACCAGCAACACTTCCGAAGCTGGCAGCAAACTCTGACGCCTCTCCTGGAGGGTACAGGAACAATCGGCGGGGTAACAACAGGTCCAATAATAACACGCTAAGGAGTAGAATTCAATACAACGTGAAGGGACGACCCATGATTCAATGCAGAAAGTGCAACGAATGGGGTCACTTTGTGCGGGAATGTCAAAACAGGGGTGATGCAGGAAGTTTGCTGTGCAAATGGTGCGGTCCAGGGAATCATGAGGACATAGACTGTCCAAGGCAAAAAGGGGTGAATATGTTGGAGGTGGAAGGACCGAGGGAAGGCATATTGGCAATCACAAGATTGCAAAACAAAAAAGCCATGTACCCTGACCCTCGCACGGAGAAGGAAAGACTACAGGAAGCCAAGGTGGATATCGAGTGGGCGATGGTAGAAGAGTGGAGGGCCTCGCACCCGGTTGCCAGTACATCACTCCGGTCAGGACCGGAGAAAACTATCATTAAGCAGATGTTACAGACCACAATACCCGTACGAGTATCCGACCTTCTACAGACCATGCCACAGTTGAGGATGGCCCTGACGAATGCAGCCGGTGACACCACCGTCGGCCAGGAACACCGAACGATGACAAAACCACATAGTATGGCTCCGGTGAAGGAACATGGTACAAACGCCATGGACCCTATGCTACTCGTAGTAAGCATTGGATGAAAACCTGTCGTGGTGGAGATGGAAATAATGGGACAAAAGCTCACAAACACCATTGTGGATAGCGGGTCCGGAGTCAACGTACTAGCGGAGGAAACATGGAGAAGCCTTGGCAAGCCTACTCTCTGGCCACCAACATTCCATCTTGTCGGTGCATACCAACACGGTATCAAACCTCTCGATACACTCGTGGCACAAAAGGTAGTGATTGGGACACAACGATTCATTCTGGATTTCATAGTCATTCCACTGGAAAGAAAAGTGTACGACACCCTCCTGGTAAGGGGGTGGCTGATCATGGCTAGAGTCAATCATAACTGGAAGAAGAGTACACTCTCAATCGAAAGTGAAGGCCATAAGTATGTGATTGACCTGAGGAATCAGTCCGTCAGTGAAGAGCTTGCGTCGTCTGACTCCGAGTTGGAGGACTCAAACAGATGGGAGTGGGGTTCCGAAGGAGACAGAGGAGGGAGGGAACCCAACGAGGAAGGAGTGCTGGAATTGGACGGAGGCTTTGAAGATGGAACTAGTTCATTGGCCGGACTCTTCCATTGGCAGATGGAGGACTACGAGGTCTTCCACCCGGAGTGCCACATGCTGCAAATATGCAAGATTGGGGAATCAAGCGGCGGTACGGAAGAGTAGTCATTTCCCCTGGAGTATGGTAGGTACCAGGAAGGGATGGCACGGGTGGATGTCACACCAGCACACCGGTTTGAACGAGATAAACCTACTGCAAAGAGGAAGTTAAGGGGGCACCTTAGTAAATTGAAGAGACGAAATCGAAGCAGACTTGGCAACAGGACGAAATCGAGAAGAAGAAGACAAGGACCCGCACGGCCAGGCACAAAGGAGAGATTAAATTTGTACAACGTACGGACTGACCGTATGGACAAGTGCGGGGAGGCATGGAAGGAACCAGTAGTTGATCCGTACGGCGTACAAATTGCTCGAATAAAGGCGCATGAAGACCAAGCATCGAATCCGTACGGTGTACGGATTGTGTGTATGAACGTAGCAGAAGTTGAGGCGAGCAAGGTACATCGAAACATCTCGTACGATGTACGATGTACAACGGCAATAGAACAATGCACCGTACGGTGTACGGCGATCACACCTAACCTGTACGGTTTGTGTCGATCACAGCGAACCAGTCCGTACGACGTACGAAATTTACAACACAGTGTATGACAATCACAGCAGAATAGTTCGTATTGGGTACATTGCAGACCGTACAACGAGTTGAGAAGTCTTTATAGCAGCATACGGCTGCCGACACAGAGGAGAAGACTTTACTGACATGAAGAAGAAGACCGTACGATACCGTACGAAGGCCGACACAGGAAAGTCCATACACGCAGGGAACAGGCACATATAAAAATTGAAAGCATTTGTTGGAAAATTCGTGCCATCCATACAGAGTTATCTACAGAGTTTGCAAAAGTTGAAGAGGTTGTACGGTCAGGAGAGGGAAGTGTACGGACCAATCCATACGGTGGAGAGGCAGCAACTAGTATAACGGTCTGTACCAATTGGCAAGTCACACTGGCAGACTGTTATAATAATGACCAAGGATGGGAGAAAGACAGGGAAACAGGGCAAAACAGTTGCAGTGCAACCATGACATCTACAGATCTAGCCAACAACATGAAGAAGGCCAAAATCAGGCCCAAAGTGCAGAAGGATCCAAAAGGAATCACGACGGAGAATGTAGCCTTTGAGAGTGTGACTGGCAGTGAATGTCGCACCTGGTGGGAGGAAACTTTCCCCGACCATGTGATAAAGGATTCCCTCAGAAAAGCTTAGGTGAACCATGCGATCTAGATGCCCACATTTAACATCAAGGATTTTGAGCTAGTGCTGCAGACTATGGTATCCGGATACAACCCGCAGGAAAGGGCTTCCATTATTTAGTTCCAGGGATGCACGGTATGAGTTTCATTCAAACCAGAGGACTTTAGGAGGGTATTTGGCATACCAGAGAAAGGGGCATTTGCAGCAAAACCAACCAAGAAGCTCACCAAGGAGAAAAAAAGAAATGGTTGATGGATTTGGTATGCAGGGATGACCTCACAGAGGAACAATGGAAGAGTACGAGGATAAAGTTCACACCTCCAAAATTATCCTCGACACACTTGGTACCGCAGGAAGCGTTTACGGTGGCCAGCCTCGTGGGGGACGTAGTTCAGCAGGGGTGCTACTCCGAAAAATCACCCAAGGGGAACTACCAACACAACAACAGTTATCATTACCACAAATTAACTTGGCTGTACGTGCAGCAGAAGCCACGAAGGGTACCTGTACGGTAGACCAGACAGTGGCAGGAAAGGCTGTACCAGGAAAAGACATAACAGCGGAGCAGGGAATTGGTACGGCAGACTCGAATTCTAGTACAATAGACATTGGTACGGTACCAGAAGGTACTGGCACAACATCATCAAGTTCTGGTACGACAGACATTGGTACGGTTCTAGCAGGTACTGGTACGGTTCCAACAGGTTCTGGTACAGTCCCAACAGGAACTAGTACGATGCCATCAGGAGCTGGTACGGTGCCAACAGGTACTGGTACGGTGCCAGTAGGTACGGGCTTAGTATCAACATGTGCTGGTACTATTCCAACATGTATTGGTACGGTGCCAACAGGTACAGGTACAATGTCAACAGGTACTGGTATGGTTCTAGCAGGTACTGGTACGAGTACCAACATGAACATGTGCTGGTACAATACCAACATGCACATGTATTGGTACGGTACCAACTGGTACTGGTACGATACCAAATAGGAACTGGTGCGATACCAATAGGTACTGGTACGCCAGGTGCCAGTACGGTACCATCGGAGAAAGATGAGGCAGGGGATGTGAGGTGCCAGTACGGTACCTCACAGATGGAGCAAAAAGATAAGAAACTGTTGGAAGCTGCCCACATGGTAAAGAAGGCACGGGAACGGCAGCTGCTGGCAGAAAAGAACTTAAGACTCCACACCGGACAGCAACCTTCTTCTCCGCCACTACAGGGATGCCTCCTCCCTCTTCTCGGTCCTAGTTTATGTTTTATATTTCAGCTCTTATTGTCTTAGTCGTCTGGAAGGCGACTAGGTTTTTGGGGGGGCTAATGTTAGGGGTAAATAACTTATGTTAGTAAGAATAATAATTATAATTGTGTTTATGGTTATGTTGCATCGCCGAGAGGTTCCCGTCGGGTAGTTGGGAGTTGGTGACGGTTGGCAACTTGGCCAACCGTCAGGTCTATATAATGTTTGGATGGAACCTTGGCAAGGGACATGAGGTACGAAGATTCTAGATAAATCAATAAAGATATAACTCTTCTGGTCTAGTTGTTTATCATTATTACTTATGCTGTGAATAAATGAATGTACTGGTACATGAATAATTGGTACATGTGGAAAACACTGTGTTATCTGTGAGTTTTACCAACCTTAGATTAAGGACTAAACAAACTCAATACTGCTGAAAGTAACCCTTTCACTTTCTGATCACCAAGAGCCCAACATGGGAGGGTGAAAGTATACAGTGTCGAAGGGATCGTTAGCTCAATTAACTGCTGGAAATGAAATCTCAAATACAATACTGGGCGGCAAGTCAACCCCTTCTGCTTATCCAGTGGGTGTAAGAACTTCTACAACAGTATGGCAATGCAACCAGCTAATTAGAAGATTACAAAACTAAAAGAACAACAATCACTCGACCACTTATTCAGTGGGAGGACTGAAAATGAAATAACAATCAACTCAACCGTTTGTTCAACAGGAGGACAACGCTACAATAAAGAAGAAGGCGACAAGCCAACCTCTTCCACTTATGCAGTGGGACTAAGAGCAACAATCCAAATAGATAGCTGTTAGTACTACTAATCAGCTTTACAATGCAAATATGGATTATCATAATTACTAGAAATCATTGTCCAAAGCTAGGCGGCGAAGCCAACCTCTTCCACTTATGCAGTGGGATTAGAGAAATCAATAGAAATTGCTGTTAGTACTACTAACCAGCATTAGAAAATGATTCATCATAGATATTCAAATGCCAATAACCAAACCAACAGCTGCAACTTATTACCAAGACTCTTCTCACCACACCTGAAAACCAACTTCAATCCCAAAAAACTGAATCTGATACAAGTGAACAGCAGGCTGGAAGTGCAGACCAGCAACATAAAACCCCCACAAAACACTTCTATCTCACTCCAACACACCCAAATTAATTCTGAACACACCCCCAAAGACCAAAGACATTCAACGTCTAGCACAAAACTGAGAAAATGACACTAACAATTCTGAAACAGCATAACACGCAACCCAAACACCTCCCAGCAAGGGCGTCTACAGTAGAAAAGTTCGACTTGCAATAAGAAATCTAATACTCCGAAATTATCAACGAAAACTTACAGGATGAATCGCCCAAGGCATAGGGATTGAACAAGCAAACACCTAGAACGAGCAGACACACACAAAGAGCTATGAACGAAAATACGCTTCAGCTACACGGGAAAACAACAACCTAGAAACACACTACAACACTCCCCAAAATCAGAAATCCATAAAACTTCATCTTCTTTGAGCTCAATCTACTCCTTTGAGTGAGAAATAGTCACAATGTTCAGCTAGGGGCTATCTTACAAGCTCGAAATTGAAGGAGACTAGGAGGTAAGCATCCTTCGAAGCAAAGTCTAAAATGATTTCAGCAGCACTTCGTTATGATAAGCAATAGATAGTCTCAAATGAAGGCCAAGGCACTTATTTATAACCTTCTCCCAAATCGAACCTCCTTTTCCCTCCAATGTGGGACTAAACAATGACATTCAAATTCACTTTAATTGGCATTTCATTTCATCGCTTCACGAAGTTGTCCCATTTTGCCTAGACAAGACACTTTATTAAAATGCAAATAACACATAATGTGAGCACCCAACATATAATTGAGAAAATGACTTTAATATAACTTAAACAATCCCTTTAATAAATCGTCCATATTGCCTTAAGTTATAATCCAACCTCAAAAAATATTTTCCAACAAATCAACCCCCTCAAGGTAGCAAATATACTTAATAAAAATATCAATAAAGTGTGTTATGGCATCCAAGGTAATAAAGTGAATTATTTTATAAAATTAACTTATTTCTTTCTAAGGCGTCCATCATGCCTTATATATAATTCACTTAAAAAATATTTTTCCTCAACTATGAAGGCTCATAACATAAGCTCAAACTTGCCAAAATAGCTCCAAAAATGTTGGAAGACCAATTGCTCAAACTGACTTGCCGAAAATAGACATCTGAATTGACCTGCTGAAACCTTGCTAAAAATAGCACTTAATAAAAATAGCATACTGCTAAAAATAGTGTGTCCAAATGCATTTTAACCACATTCTGAGTAGCCATTACAACTTACTAAAAATAGTTAAGTTTGGAAAAGTCTTTGGATTCGTTTGCATGTCACACCACCGCGAGGCTCTTTGAAAACCCCAAAAAATAAACTGTCCTTGGCCCCACTTACTAAAAATAGTAAGTTTGGAAAAGTCCTCAAATTCAGTTGCATGTCACACCTACGCGAAGCTCTCTAAAAACCCAGAAAGAATCCAGAATCAGAACTGTAAAATTTCTACCTAAAAAATAGGAAACCCTAATTTCTGCCTTTGGTGGACCAACAGATCTTGGAATTGGCCAACAATCCCCAAAACCAACTAGAGCGAAAAAGGGAACATTACACTATTTCTTCAATGTTCAACTTAGACTGCAAGTGGAGATTGCTTGCATTCTAGATCTAAAAATTGCAAATTTTCCAGGTAGATTTCTTGGTATGCCTTTATTTGCTGGAATTAACAAAAAAATTTATTGGGATAATTTGATTAATAGCTGCAAGAAGAAAATGGAAATGTGGAAAGGAAAGTGCCTAACTTCTACAGGTAGAATTCTCATGTTGAAAGCTGTCCTTTTTGTTATTCTAGTGTACTTTATGTCTTGTATGAAAATCCTTAAGGTAGTGGAAGATATCTTGAATCAGATAATGCAGAGATTTTTTTGGAATGCGTCTAATGATACAAATATATTCCTTTGTTATCATGGGCAAAGGTATGTAGACCTAAATCTGTAGGAGGTGCAAGGTTGAATCAACTTAATATTATGAATCGAGCTATGGGAGCCAAACTAGTTTGGTTCATGTATACCAAGGGTAATAAAAAATGGGTTAGAATTCTAAGGAAAAAATATTTAGACTCAGATGGTCCTATTCGGATCCTCAACACATATAACCCCTTGAGAGGCTTGACAATTTGGAACTACCTATTGGATTATCAAGAAATAATCACAAAACACATAACATGGGAGATTAGGAATGGGAAGCAAGCCTTGTTCTGGGAAGAGTAGATATGAAAATCTACCAGACCTTAAAAGGGAGACTTGCAGAATTGTGGGGGCGGAAAGTTTATAATTATGGGGAGCACATAGAGGATCAGGGGATAGCAATGTGGAAATGGAAGTCAATGGATGAATTGAATGTGCCTCAAGATCAAAAAGGTTTTCTCTTGAAAATCCTATAGGATAGGTGGCTTTCAGTTTCTAATAGAGATGATGCTATTAGACGGTGTGCAGCTCTAGATGGAGAGTATAAGTTTAAATTGGGCTATAAAATCAAAGAGGTAGTACTTGAAGATCTAGAATGGCCAAAGAACTAGTTATGGTGAAATAATTGCTTACCTAAAGCAGGTGCCTTTGTTTGGTTGGCATTGCAGCAACACATTTTGACCTAAGACAAATTGGCGAAGTTGGGTATTCATGGTCTCAGT
This sequence comes from Cryptomeria japonica, assembly GCF_030272615.1. Classification (NCBI taxonomy): domain Eukaryota; kingdom Viridiplantae; phylum Streptophyta; class Pinopsida; order Cupressales; family Cupressaceae; genus Cryptomeria; species Cryptomeria japonica. The sequence goes on from NC_081411.1 coordinate 279,761,917, forward strand.
AGGTGTTTCTTATGTAAAAATGAGGAAAATGTAGATCATCTCCTTCTGCATTGCCCCTTTGCTAAGTCTTGTTGGAAATATTTTTTGCATAAATTGAATCTGCAATGCCCCCTTGCTGATAGTTTGAAATTTTGGTTAACTATGTGGCCAAGGAAGATAAATAAAGGGATTTATGACAGCTTGTGGTAGGTGAATCCGTTCATTATCATTTGGGAATTGTGGAAGGAACGAAATAGGAGTGTATTCCAAGATACTTATTTGCCTAGGTCGCAGGTCATTTGTAAAATGGGGGCAATTGTTGTGGAATTGGTGAATTCGGTGGTTAAGAATAAATCTTTGAAGACAAGTATATACACCAATTGGGATGATGGCATGTTGAAATTATTCAAGGGTTTAAAAATCCCTCCCATAACTGGAAATAGGGATCCAAATGATACTAAGAAGATGTGTGCAAATGTAAAATGGGAAGCTCCAGAACCAAGTTGGATAAAGATTAATTATGATGGGGCTTCCAGAGGCAACCCCGAACCCAATAGATTAGGCTGTGTGGTGAGGAATGACACAGACACCATAATTTTAGAAAGATCTATGTATATTGGGGTTTCAATAAATAATATTGTGAGGATGAGAGCAGCATTAATGGGGTTAGAATTGGGGAAGGAGTTGGGGTTTAGAAAGATTCACCTTGTAGGTGATTCTTTGATTTCAGTTAATGTGATCCATTAGAATCGAGCCCCAAATTGGAAGTTGGACAGGTGGCTGGCTCCTATTAAAAACATATAGATGAGTTGGAAGGGTTTAAGATCTTCCACATCTTTAGCGAAGGCGATGATCTGGTAGATGGGCTTGCCAAGTTGGTGGTCAAATCATGAGCATGCATGGTTTAAATAATATCTGTATAATTTCAAGTGATTTTTGGCTTTTCAAGTGAAAATCACATATTGAAATTGCTGAAAGAAGAACAACATTAACGTTTAATAAATACAAACTCCTTGGCACGGGTGAGGAAAGGAGTTATTGTACACTAATGGTGGCATGTATTTTGAGAACATTGACAATTCAACAAGCTGAAGGACAAGCTTGAGAAGTTAACTTGTATTCATGGTATGTGAAAGATACAGATATCTTGGGGCTATGAAAACCATGATTAAAATAGCTGGCCTCTGTCTATTAAAAGCCATTGCGGCGGGATGTGACTCATTGGTTTTTTGTTCGAAGCAGAGTGGTGAGTTGGTGTTAACAGAGGAGATGGGCACGCCTATGTTGCTATAATCTACTAAAAGACAAATGGCCTTTCTTGGAGAGGTGACCGATAAAAGATTGATGGTGGTGGTTAAATCGGGGCACCCATTGGTTTTGCATGCTATTAAAACTGTGTTGGGGTAGGAGTTTTTGATGGCATATCTTTGCCATTGAGTGAGTTCAGATATATGCGCTATGTTTTTGGCTTTGGGGTTGCATTTAGGAGTAACTAAGGCCAAGATCAAGCAACTCTGTCAAGTGATGTTTAAACATGCGTTTTTGGGAGAAATTGACGCAGTGCTTGACAATGTAGATGAGGAAATGATGATTCCTATGCCTCAATATTATTATCTTAGGAATGATGGTGATAGGGGTGTTCAGAAGTTCCCAATTATGTCTTTGGAGCCGGAGTTGTTGGAATTGAGATGGGGAAGCATGGCACATAGTTTTATTTCTAAAGTGTCTTACCCATGTAGTGGAATGCCCGAAGGAGGATTGGCTGTGGTCCTATATGAAAGAGGAAGGCTTGATGTCCAAGGAAGGAGTACCTGCGGTGAAGGAGGAAGAGATTTCTTTGCCGGCTGATGGTGAGGAATGGGTGGAAAATGATTTCCATGATGTGGAAGAAATAGCTAGGGTATTGTTGATGTGTCTTTTGTACACGACCAAACACAGAATAAAATACCTAAAGGTACCTTATCCTCTCTTGAACAAAGTTTCCCGACTGCTGAAGATCTCGCTGAAGGATCAGTCGGAGTAACTCCAAGGTTCTGATATGTAGGTTCTCTACGTGTGGATAAGCTCTTGCGGTATGATGTGATTTTGCTGGAATCACAAGGGGACTTACATTCGATGTCCTGAACGTTTGATTTGCTTTGGATATTGCTGGAACGTGAGATTTTAATGGTCCTAGATTTTGAAAAAGGAAAAAAAGGATAAGGGTGAGGGAAGGATCTAATTCTAACACTAAGAATGTAGGAACAATGGATGACCTTTGATGAAATTCTAACTAAGTCTTGCTTTGACATCCCAGGACCATCTCCACAAGGTTAGTGCAATCTTCTGAGGAAAGCTTTATGATGTTCAAATCACCGCTACAGGCATGGACACCATCAGGTTGATGCATATCAATGAAGAAGCGACAATTGAAGTTAAGCTTAAGCTGAATGATTCCAGTTGACTACACAAGGCAAGTCTGCAATCAACAAATTGCTAGTAGTATGGATATACAAATTTCACCATCGATCATACACATTTCTTCCACTCATCTAATAACATGAAATCAAATTTGAGAAGTATAGAGACCATGAAAATTGTTGAATCGACCCATAGAATTCACCATTTCTTCGATGAAATTTACAAGTCCTTTACAACAACATCTTGGCAACAATCTTTGCCCTCTCTTTCTATTCTACTCTAACTATTTCCTACTTTTTGACTATTCACTATTTCTAACTATTCACCTTCTAACTATTGACTAACTATTAGCCTTTACAAATGAGGAGCCAGGACTTATATAACGCCCACAATATAATTCAATGGCTCAGATCAATTTGAAATCAATGGCCGAGATCTTACAATGAAAACCCTAATTAGGGTTTGTTACAACAAACTCAATTCTGGCCAATGAAATAATTTCATTATTTGGACACATGTCTTCTTTGGAATATTCGACCAATGGATAGCCGGGGTAGGTACATTGAAGTTTGTGCCATCCCCAATGAGTCAGGTACATTGAATCTGGACACGCTGAGGTGGACCAATCCGACTGGAGGAGTGATGACTGGGATGCCACCTTGCCTAACACTTGCAACTTGGTAGATATTCAATTTGATGATGCTGAGAAGATAACTTTAATTAACTCTTCTAAAACTGTCTGCTTCTTCAACGAACCCTTGCTTTAACCTCCTTTGTCTTTGATGTGCAGGATGGATGGTGTACCTTCCCTTGATGATGTTGGTCGTCCCTGATGATGCTGGACTGGAGGAGGTCGTCCCTGTCCTGGCCTGGTCTTCTTTCACCTGCAAAACAAACCAAAAGATGATTAAGGACACGTAATAAATTCATTTCAACATAGTATTTTACACCTTAAATCATCAACAAAAAGATATTAAAATGAAGCTCACTCAAGATTCTTCCCAGGGACAGGCCCTATAAGAATTTCGCCCTGGACCCTTTGGAAGGGTTAGGAGCGAATTTCTTCCTCTAGCCCAAAATCATCATTTTTGGAGACAACAATCAATTCAAGGGCGATCTCAAGGACATCTCTCACCTAGGTCTAGGCCTGGCTCAACGTTATCTTGGAGGAAAACATGACTTTTTATGAATTTCGCTTTGGACCCTCTGGAAGGGTCAGGAGTGAAATTCACCTTTTAGGCTTAATTTTGCATCTCCTTCACTTTCAATTTATCTTGTAGGGCTTAAATAACCTCCCTCCATTCTTTTCATGCCTTAGGGATCAAAATCTTGTCTTGACACAAAGTGGAAATAGTGGTTTTGATGAATTTCGCTCTGGACCCTCTGGAAGGGTCAGGAGCGAAATTCACTCTTTGCTTGCCTATTCACACCCAATTTCACTTTCTTCACTTCACTTCATCTGGACTCCCTCACATTGAATTCATTCCCCAGCTTGGCAACATTGGTTTGATGTTCACAAGGCCTAAAAGGTCAAATTCGCTCACAAACCTAGCCAGGGACAGGACCTATCCAGAATTTCGCTCTGGACCCTCTGGAAAGGTCAGGAGCGAAATTCTCATTTTAGCTCAAAATTCACACTTTTGATGGTCAAACATCTTTCCAAGGTATGCCAAATAGTTTTTCTCACCCTAGTCTAGGCCTGACTTAGCACAAAATTTGGAGAAAAGGATGGTTTTAGTGTTTTTCGCTCTGGACCCTTTGGAAGGGTCAGGAGCGAATTTCTTCCTCTAGCCCAAAATCATCATTTTCGGAGACCAAAATCCATTCAAGGGCAATCTCAAGGGCTTCTATCATCCTTGTCCAGGCCTGGCTTGGTCTAAATGTGAAAGGAATAGGTGGATTTTAGAATTTCGCTCTGGACACTTTGGAAGGGTCAGAAGCGAAATTCTTGATTTGGCTCAATTCCTTCAATTTCAATGTTTCCTAGCAACTTGAAGTTATTCCTAAAGACTTCTTCCATCCCAATTCACTTTAGTTTGCAATTGTCTTGTCACAAATTTGGAAAAAAGGTGGTTTTGGTGAAATTTCGCCCTAGACCCTCTGGAAGGGTTAGGAGCGAATTTCTTAATTTAGGCTTATTCCTCCATCATTTCAAGTTGAATTCACCTCAAAAGGCTAGAAAACACTTCTCCTTTCACATCCAACCCAAGTTTGACTTGATTTTGCAAGGAAAAATTGGTGGTTGAAGAATTTTCGCCCTGGACCCTTTGGAAGGGTCAGGAGCGATTTTCATGTTTTGGCCCAGTTCCTTCAAACTTGATAATCGTTGGCAATTTGAAGTCATTCCTAAGGCCTTCTTTGATCCTGATCCACACTAGATTTGGCATAAAATTAAAGGAAAAGATAGGTTTTGCACAATTTCGCCCTGGACCCTCTGGAAGGGTCAGGAGTGAATTTCCCTTTCTAGCCCAAAATCATAATGTTTTGAGACAACAATCAATTCAAGGACAATCTCAAGGGCATCCCTCACCTTGGTCTAGGCATGGCTTGGTACAAATTTTGGAGAAAATGATGGGTTTTAGGATTTTCGCTCTGGACCCTTTGGAAGGGTCAGGAGCGAAAATCTTGTTTTAGGCTTATTCCTCCATCATTTCAACTTGAATCCACCTTAAAAGGCAAGAAAACACTTCTCCTCACCCATCCAAGCTACAAAAACCCAAGTTTGACTTGACTTTGCTAGGAAAATAAGGGATTTTAGGAATTTCGCTCTGGACCTTTTGGAAGGGTCAGGAGCGAATTTCCTATTTTGAGCTTGTTTTGACTACTCCATTACCTCAATCCAATATTCAAAGGCAAGAACATATCAAAGTCCTTCTAACCATGCCATAAAACTCAAGAATTTGACCATCTCCAAGAAGAAAATATGAGTTTCCAAGAATTTTGCTCTGGACCCTTTGGAAGGGTCAGGAGCGAAATTCACCCTCTTGGCTAAAATCCTTCATTTTTCAATGCTTTCAAACATTTCCAAAGGGCAAACATGTCCATTCTTCCTTTCCTAGATACCTTGCAAATCAAAATTTGGTCAAACAAGGAAGGGAACGAGGTCTAAGAAGATTTTCACTCTAGACCCTTTGGAAGGGTCAGGAGCGAAAATCATGATTTGGGCTTGTTTGTTCAATTTTCAAACTTTCAATCTCATTTGGGAGCAAACATAGATCATTCTTCATCTAAGGAGCAAGGTTTCAAGCTAAAACAAGGGAGCAAATGAAGTATATAATGAATTTCGCTCTGGACCCTTTGGAAGGGTCAGGAGCGAAATTCATCTCCTAGGCAAAAACTTGATTTTCTAAAGCATCCCACTCCCTCTCAGGGCAAGAACATACTAATTCCTCCTTCATCATGCCAATGCCTAGCCAAAACAAGGAAGAAAACAAGAGATATAAGGATTTTCGCTCTGGACCCTTTGGAAGGGTCAGGAGCGAAAATCATGTTTTGACCTTGATTCTTGATTTTTCAAACTCTAATCTTCCTTAGGAGGCAAATGTAGACTACTTTCCTTTCATTTCCACCTTGGTCCTGACTTTGGCTAAAAGAAAAATGAGTGTTTTCAAGAATTTCACTCTGGACCCTTTGGAAGGGTCAGGAGTGAAATTCCTAATCTTGGCCAAAATCCTTCACATTTTCACATCCCATCACCTCAAAACTAGAACGTTGGTTTAAACAAGGGAGAAAATGATGTTTTCAAGAATTTCGCTCTGGACCCTTTGGAAGGGTTAGGAGCGAAATTCCTACTTTAGGCTAATTTCCATCATTTTGTCACCTCAAATATCCTCTCAAAGACAAATGCGCATCAAAACCTTCCCATCACGCCCTAGAAGTCAACAAACTTGGTCATGTCAAAGAGCAAAGTGGAGAAAAATGAATTTCGCTCTAGACCCTTTGGAAGGGTCAGGAGTGAAAATCATCCTTGGGCTCAAATCCTGACGTCATTTTCACATTTCCTCATTCAAACAAGCGTTTTTACCTTCATTCAAGCCTAGGAATGCGTTAGTTCTAGGTTTTGGTCAAAGTAGAATGTCTTGTGGAGAATTTCGCTCTGGACCCTTTGGAAGGGTCAGGAGCGAAATTCGCCTTGGACCCTTTGGAAGGGTCAGGAGCGAAATTTGACATTTTAGTCTCTTCATCAGGATCATTTTATGGAATATAACATTTAAGTATAAGCACTTATACTTTAAGTTATATTCTATATATACTGTCAGGATGTTTGAGAGTGGTTTCGGACCTCCAGGAGTTATATTGCAAAATCTAGTTTTTGGAGGATTCTTCAGTTTTCCAGACAGTCAAATTTCAGGATCAGGACATTCCAGAGTTAGCCAAATTTCAGGATCAGGACATTCTAGACTTAGCCAAATTTCAGGGCATTTGAAGATCAGGATGACATTCCAGACTTCATCACTCACCAACTTGACCTAGCTCGGACCTTCAAGAATGATACTCACTCACCAAGCAAGACACAATTAGCAACAAGAGAAAAACCATGCCCTAAGGAAGACTTTCAAAGAAACCCTAATTGTGGGGCCCCAAAGACTCACCTCGGCTCAAGCAGAGCCTGCCATCCTAGTGATCCCCCTGGCGACACTCGAAAAGCAAAGGCTAACAGACAAAACTCTAGAAACCTAGAAAAAAAACCCTAGAAAGCAAAAAAGTAGGGGTCCCCATTTGCAATTGGGCGATGTGTGAATACGTCACAACAGGTATCGACTCATTAGTCTTGCAGAGTGGATTGCCCTGTGGTTGCAAGGGCTGAAATGGTTGCTTTGGCTCGTTCAGAAAAAGAAGACATATAATTGAATACTAGTTTTAGGTAGATTATGTTTTCATGGTTTCCACGTTTTGTTAAGTAGAGTGGAAATACTTATGATATAGGTGTGTATAGGATGGTAATATGTTTCCACATTTTGTATATTAGAGTGGAAACAATTAATCTTTAGATATGGAGATATAGGTATTTGTAGATATAAGTAGGTAGTGGCCGTATACAAGGGCTTAGTGGTTTTTCAAAGGGTTAATTATGCTGGTGGTCTACAGATGTAAGACTTTTTTTGGTTAATATAAAAGGGTGCTGGCCCAATCCAGCTATTAAATTAGCAAAAAAATAAATAAAAAATATTAATTAATCTAATTAAATAAACAATAAAATAATATCATAATGTCATTTTATTAAATAAAGTTTTCCAAATGTGGCCGTCCTAATATTCTAGAAGCTTCTTGGAGTTTAACAATAAAGTAAGGCATGTTTTTGAATTTGATATTTGATGAACTTCTGAGGATGAAAACCCTTAGAGTTGAAGGCGTGTATGAAAACTCATCCCTTCCCGTGGAGTGTTTTCAAGGCAGTAGGCACTAATGAACAAATTTGCGAAGTCTCTGTTAGAGTCAAATTTGTAGAAAAATAAAAGTAATAGCAGGACTGAAGTATTTATATCTGGACCCGATTTGGGAATTGTTTGCCACATACAGGTAAACGATTAAATGCAGAAAGTAAATGCACAAAACATAATGGAAATATATTAAATAACTAGTCTCTGTATTAATTCAATAGTCCGTGTACATCAAATGCTTATAACATTACATCAGACACGACTATCATGATGCCACTACGAAGGAACGGTATGCAATATATAATACCCGAAGGGGTGCGACCAACCGTCGCATCCAACTGCCCTTCGGGACAACTAACTAACTGATTGCCGTAACTCATTATTACCAACGACAACATAAACATAACATGACAACATAACATAATGATTATTCCCGACAACATCATCCCCCCCAAGAAAAGAAGTCGTCTCCGGACGACTTAATACAAAATAGAGATGACATTAAACAGAACTGCTGACGCCAGTCGAGCCCGGAACTCATACACTTGCTGCGTCCTCGCCTGAAAACCCTTTTCTGCTACCATCCGATGCTCAAGTGCGGATTTCACCATTATTGCTTCCTTTGACATCACAGTCCTCCTGTGCCTAAACCAAACTTGTCTGCAAAACACGCTTTTCAGTTTTAGCCTCCACCAACTGCTACTCAAATGATACTGTCTCCCTAGCCAATTTGTCCTCGATAGCCACCCGCGCTGCCCTCTCGGCATCCAACTCCTGGGTACGTTGAGCTAAGTCTCATGCTACTCCTGCCTCCAATCTGGTGGTCAGCTTCTCGCGAGCCCTCTGTGCATCCACCAAGGCAACCTCACGTCCAGTCGAGACATACTCCAAGTTCCTCAAGCGTACCATTCCTCCCTGGAGGTGGCCACAACCCTTTGGCACAAAGGCTAGGAGATGCCTCAAATCCTCCATCACACTCCCCAAAGGCTAATAACTGAATTGAATAACTCCCTGGTACCGTATGACTTCGCGTGCTTGTAATGCCTTCCCTCAGACTCTATTTGTTCGCAACCTCCAAATCTGTCTCCCTCTACGGCTTATGGCTTCCCCACCAATGCTAAGCTTCAGGCTTCTTTCTCATAGTACGGGACAACCCAACACTTACCGTGCCTTCTCTGATGCCCTTCGGCCAACTGAAAAAGTGTATTGTAGCTCAAAAATAAACTGGGGGTTTGGGGGCAGTGCCCCCAACGGGGTCGAGGGGCAGCGCCCCCGCGGGGTCTGGGGGTAGCGCCAATTTACAACCCTCAAAACCACACGAAAGTCCATGGCGCACATCATTTCTGTGATATTTTAAGATGCCAAAACCCTTCTTCTCCACTCTAATATTTTCAGCGTCCTGGCTCCAGACGTCATCGAATGATTTTTCAATCTGGTCGTTGTTTTTTTTTTTGGTTAGCACCCATCACCACCGTTTATCCTTGCCGTGTCATGGTATTTTTCCTTTCACCCTCCTTTAAACCGCCGCCGCCGTGCTCCTTTAGGCCTACGAACTGTAATATCTCGAGCTCGTACAGAGGTTATCTGCCGGACGATGGAGTGAACTTGTACAACGTCTGAGAAGGTCGTACGATGGATGTTGCTTGTGCGTTAACTGGCCACCGTGCGGTTCACTATGCTACCTGTGCGGTTATAAGGCCACCATTCGGTGACCCTGCGGTGCTACCATTCGGTGACCTCGCGGTGCCACCGCATGGTGGACCCGTGGTGCCACCGTTCGGTGAAGCCGCGGTGCCACCATTCGATGAGCCCGCGGTGCCACCATATGTGCACCTTTCTCTTTTTTTTTTTTGCCGTACGGTCAGCTGTACGACCGTACGTTTTTTTTTTTTCTAATCTAATTGTCGAGAGTCTTCGGCTCGGGTCCCATGCCTCTGGGATTGCCCTTCATCCTTCTCGGTTTTCCTCGCCCGAGAGTCTCCCGCTTTGGTTCCGTGCCTCTTGAGTCGCCTGCCCGGCCTCTTGAGTCCCCTTCCATCCTCTCGGGTCCCCCTCCGGGCTCTCGGGTCCCCCTCCGGGCTCTCGAGTGTCCTTTCGGGCTCTCGGGTCCCCTGCGCGCTTCTTGTGGTAGGGTTTCAATTTGGACCCGTTGGTGGCAAGTCTATTTTCAATGGCCATCCGAAGACCTGGAACCACAAATTCCACAGGGACCACGGTCTCCTTCCTGTACATAAGAAGAAGAAGAATAATAAAGATTTTGAAGGCTATGGCCTTCCACACAGGATTCCAATTGTTGCTGACACAAATGATCTTGGGATTATCTACGTCACCGAGGTTTGGGGCGTCTCCCTTCCAATATTCTCTGTATTCCGGCAGGTACACCTCCTCTGTTGCTTGCTCTGGTTCCTCTACTTCGATCCTGTAGCTCTGGAACATTTCATAATCCTCCATCTGCCAGTGGAAGAGCCCATTCAATGACCCCGTCTCATCCTTGGAGCACTCTCCTAGTTTGAGAATCCCTTCGTCGTTGGGCTTCCTGCAGCCCCATCCTTCGTTCCCCAGGTCTCCTTCACCCTCCGATTCCAAAGATGATGCTAGTTCCTCACTAACCAACTGTGTCCTGAGGTCTATGATAAACTTCCTTCCTCCATTCTCCATAGACAGTGTTCTTCTTCCAGTTGTGGGTGGCCTTGGCTGCCACCAGCCACCCTCTCCCTAAGATCGCATCATACCCTTTTTCCTTTAGTGGGATTACTATGAAGTCCAGTATGAAGGGTTGCGTCCCAATGGTAACTTGCTGGCCCATCAGTGTTCCGATGGGTTTGATTCCATGTTAATTTGCTCCCAGCAGATTGAATGTGGATGGCCACAGCGTCGGCTTCCCCAGCTTCCGCCAGGTTTCTTCTGGAAGAACATTCACTCTTGATCCACCATCGACGATGGTATCGGTTAGAATGGTGCCAAGGATACCCATCTCCACAATGGCCTGGTTCCTTCCAGTGTTAACTGCCAGGAGCATGGGGTCTATTGCAGAGCCCCCAGGAACATCTGTGCGGTGGTTGGTATTGGTGCGTGGTTGGGAGAGATTATTCAGCAATGTCGTTCGTAATTGAGGCATCGTCTGGAGGAGGTCGTGTACCTTCACAGGCACCTCCAGTTTTAAAATTTGATTTAGTATAGCCTCCTCCGCCTCCGATTGGTTGGAAGTACTCGCCGTACCCTTCGCCTTCGCCCTTTCTCGTATCTCTTTCTCAATTTCTTCCCGTGCTTCCCGTACCCTTCGCTTCTCCATCGCCGGGTCTGGGCACATTGCGTGTCTGGCTTGGGCGCGGGTTACGGCTAGCACTTCCTCTTCTTTGGTTTCCTCGACATTGAGCAAGTTGACGTTGGACTTCGGGCAGGTGGCATCTTCGTGGTCTCCCGGTTTGCACCATTTGCACAAATATTGTGTGGCCTCTCCCTTTGGGCAGTCTTAGGCGAAGTGCCCCCACTGGTTGCACGTTCTGTATTGTACCATCGGTCGACCTTTGGAGTCGTATTGGATCCTGCTCCTTGTATTGTTATTGTTGTTTCGTCCTCCCCACCGATTATCTCGGTAGCCTCCCGATGTTGCATTGTTGTTTGCCTGGGAGTTGTCGGTACTGCTCGATGTAGTTGGTTGTTCCTGCATAAGCAATACTTGTTGGTTCCGTGTTTTCATGTTGTAGGGGCACTCTTTGATGGCGTGTCCCAACATTTGACAAATTTCGCAGAATGCCTTCTTCGGGCAGGTGCCTTTTGTGTGACCTTCCTTACAATCAGTGCACCACACGTCTTCGTTTTTGCTTGTGCTTCCTTTCATGTTCTTAAATTCCTTCAACATACGGTGCATATCCTTTTGAAGAGCTTGCACCTTTTTACTTGATGATTCGTCACTGCTGCTTTCTCCCGAGGACTCCTCTTCTGCAGAGGACTTGTCCTTTTTCTTCCGCGATATTTTGTCTTCACTTTCCAAATCCATCGCACGGTTGTATGCGTCATCGTATGAAGTGGGCGGTACAATTTTCATCTTTCTCTGCAGAGATGACCGCAACCCTTCCACAAACCATCTCTTCTTTAGTCCGTTAGCCGGCTGGTTCTCCATCTTCCCCAGTAACTCTTTTAACCGTCGGTTGTATGTTCACACTGTCTCGTGCTTTCCCTGCTTTGTGCTTAATATCTCCGCCACGATCTCATTATCATCTCGAAGGAGTCGAAACTCCGTCTCGAAAGCTTTCTGTAGTTCATCCCATGTTCCCACCTTTACTTTATCCACATCAGAGTACCAATCAATGGCTACCCCTCTCACGGTGGCAGGGAACCGCACCACCGAATCCGCTTTGTCAACCACCTCGTTGGCTGACTATATTGTCGTACGGGGTCGTCGTTGCCATCTCCGTTGAATTTGGGCAACTTCTGTTTGCCGGCCATCGATGGGGGTCGTCTCCTCGGAGGTGGCTGTGGCTGTGTCTGTGCCCCTGCACCGCTCCCTCCGGCGCCGGTGGTGTGTCCTGTGTGAGTGACTGGAGGTACAATGTTTTGCCTGCCGTGTGTGGCACCTACCACCGTATGGTTGTCCTCCCCTCCGTTCTCACCCGTGCCCACTCATGGCTCCCTTTGGTGATCCTCACTTCGTGGCGTAAGGGATAAATTTCTAAACTGATCCCGAGTCTCTTTGACTAGGTTCCTTCGTAACCTTGTTTCCTCCAAAAACTCTTCGTGGCTTCTCACCCCACGGTGTTCCGGCGATGCGTAGAAATTTCCCTCGGCTTCTGCACCCTCCGTGACACCTCCTTGGTTCCCTTCAGGCAACCCCTCGACAGGTCGTCCTTTGGCAAGTTGCCTCAGCCTTCGTCTACGTTCTACTCGTTGTTCCAAAATCAAGGCCCTTTGCGTGGCCTCCCACTCGTCCGTTTCTGCTTTCTTATTTCTATCTTTATTTAATAGGTTGGGCATTAATTCCCATACATTTCCATAATTCACAACACATAAACCAGAACACGCCTTTATTAATTCATTTCGTCAGATACAACTCGTGTCAATATTATGACACCTTTATTTGAATATAGAATGTTCCTTTATCCCTATGGGATTCAAGGTTCAATTCCTTCTTGGCCTCGTGCCATCCCGCCCCGCTTCCCGACGGTTGCTTTCGTCGTACTCTTGGAGGATTTGTTGGCGTCGCTCTTCCCGGGCAATCTCCTCTAGGCGAGCTTGTTGTGCCAGCGATGCCTGTGCAAGCAACTAGGGGAGGTGGTTCATCAACCGATTTACTGCCGGGCTAACCTCCAGTGCTGTCCACACGACACTTGGTGGGATTTCAGCCTTTGTGGCCTCTCGTCTGACGTAGGTCTCGATGGCTATCTGGAGCAGGATTGAAAATTCCCTCGTCGCAGTGTCTTCTCCGCTGTAGAGCTCTGTTTGTGCATCGTCGGCCTCTGGGTTTATCTCACCAACGGGTAGGCCCATTGTGTCCGTGCACCATCCGCTTCTTCCGTTCTCGAGTATGTCTAGGCAACGACGCCAAATGTTTGCCACATACGAGTAAACGATTAAATGCAGAAAGTAAATGCACAAAACATAATGGAAATATATTAAATAACCAGTCTCTGTATTAATTCAACAGTCCATGTACATCAAATGCTTATAACGTTACATTAGACACGACTATCATGATGCCACTACAAAGGAACAATATGCAATATATAATACCCGAAGGTGTGCGACCAACCATCGCGTCCAACTGCCCTTTGGGACGACTAACTAACTGATTGCCGTAACTCATTATTACTGACAACAACATAAACATAACATGACAATATAACATAATGATTATTCCCGGCAACAGGAATAAGATTATTTTGTCCTGGAATATTTATGTCACATTGGAGCTCGATGATTTTTGATGAGTGAATATTGTTGATGTGTATTTTGTACACTACCAAACACAGAATAAAATACCCAGAGGTATCTTATCCTCTCTTGAATAAAGCCTCCGAATGCTGAAGATGTCGCGAAAAGGATCAATCGGGATAACTTCAAGGTTCTTCGTTGTAGGATCTCTACGTGTGGATAAGCACCAGTGGTCGTTGTATATGCTGTTTCTTCAAGGGGCCTTACGTACTTTCAGAGAAAGCTTGTTTGTGTTACTCTCTTTTCGACTGCAGGAACAGGATTTTCCTAACACTAATAGATTTTCAAAAAAATGTCAAAAGGATAAGGGTTTCAAGGAAGGAATGCTAATCTAATCCTAAGAATGACTCAATGAAGGCTAGACTTGGTAAGATTCTACCAATTTTAGTATCGCCAAGAAATTACAACTCTGCTGGAATTGATGCGATCTTCTAAGGTGATTCAGTAACTTTCAAATCATCAAGGATATAGATACTATCAGGGAGATACGTATCAATACTTCTAATGATGATTGAATTCTTAAGCAATCTCAATATTTCCAGTTGACCACACAAGGCGTCCTTACAATCAGTAAGAAGCTAGTGGTTTGGAACGTGAATCTCACCAAAGATCAAGCACAACACTTAGTCCTTCAAACTTAAACTTAAATACTACTTCAACTGAGAGTGATTCAAGAAAATAAACAATCATGAAGATAGCCACAAGTATTGCAATAAAACACCATAACTTCAATATTTTATTGATCTCGAAGCCAAATGGACAACAGTTGTTCAAAATTCTTTCTTCACTACTCAAGCTTGCTACACAATTACTTTCTTCTCTCTAAGCTCTCTCTCCTTTTTTCTAACTTCTTCTAACTGTAAAAATGAAAATGAGTGAGGGTATATATAGCATCCTCAAATACAATGAATGGCCCAGATCGAAAGAAGATCAACGGCTGAGATTTTGACACCTAAACCCTGATTAGGGTTTGTTACAAAAAGGTCCCCATTTAGATAAACATCATTAAATGCATAGCCAATAATTAACTGGCACAAATATCAAGGAAACATAGACCAATAGGAATTAAGCTGCCACATCATCCTATAACAACTTTTCATCTAGAATTTTGTTCCCTTTCCTATGCTCTTTCTTAGCATATTCAATGAATCTGGACACAATTCCCTCAATCTTAGCAATGGGAATCTCGGGAAGATTCTTCATTCGTTCTTCCAAGTGAAGGACTTGATCAAAAGCAGTGAGAAGAGCTATCTCCCATCCAGGTTCAAGTTTTTTGGTCTTCTCAATCAGGAACATAGTAGTGTACATTTGATCTCGTTGCTTATCCGTGATGACGTTCTCTTCTTTGCAAAAGATGACCTTGACTCTCTCCTCCAACTCTTGGATGTCCACATCTGTCTCAATCTTGATCCGCCTCTCAAGAATGGTACACAACACCTCAAACACCTTATCTTGAATTGGATGAATGATACCTTCAACTTGACTGCATCTGGTGTTGATGTCTTCAAAAAGGACCTCTTTCATCTGGAGCAGAGCTGACCACTGTAGGAGGTTATGGGTTCCTCCATCCATTATCTTTTCTTGTGCCAGAATCTGTCTTGGTGTTTGTCTTATCACTTGTAGGACAGGAATGATAACATCTCTAGTGTGAGTGAATGCAGCTACAGTTATCATTAGATTATGGATAATCTCAAGGACCTGGATAGCTCGATGAACTGTCTTCATCATTCTTGTTGCAAATTCAACAGCTACCGTATGGGATTTATCAATCCAAGAGCTCATAAGCTGAACCAAGCTCTTTACTCTTTCTGCCTCACCCACTGATTCAAGAGGGAGTGCTTGTAAAGGGGATACTGCTGGATCCTGATGTCTCAAGGGCTGATTGAGATGACTAAAATAGCTTCTCCAAGCACTGACCTCCCTCTCAAGCTTCTTATTTTTTTCCATTTCTTCTTTAAGTTTGTCTTTAAGTGCTTCAAATGGATCGGTTGCTTCTTCCATTGCTTGTTCGGAGGTAAGTGGACCAAGCTCAAATGTTTCTAAGTCATACTCATCTGCAAGAATCTCACCCTCATATTTGTCCACTACTAGTGTAGCTACTTGCAATTTCCTGGATCCTGTCTCATCTCTAATTACCTTGGACATCTTTGTGGCCTTCTTCTTTTCCATTACCTCTTGAGAATTTCCTATAAGGCTTTCTAAATCAAATACATCTTCTTCCTCTTCAACCACAACTACCCTTGTCAGTCTCTCTTTTAACCAATCCGGAATGGCGGATCTTGTTTCCCTTACTTGTATTTCTTTAAGTAGTGGTCTATCCTCTCGAAAAGGAGATGTCGCTTCATCATCATTCTTCTCTTCATGTAGCTCATTAGCATCAACTTGGGGGGATTGACTTGATGAATGTTGAGGCGTCTGTCCCTTTTCTTGTTTGTCATTTTGTACCATGGATTCCATAGATTCATCAATTTCATATACCATCTTCCCCTGATCTTCTCCTTGATTTGCCTTCTTTTCATGTCGAGAAGATGTGCTTGGTGGGTGATCAGGATTAGTTTTCTGCTTCTTCCTGGAGGGTTCCCTTTTCTCAGGTCTTTCTTTCCTCTTTGAGCCTTTGGAATGAGAAGTATTCTCACTCACGCTTGCTTCTCCTTCTTCTGGTCTTGCCTCCAAAGTAAATGTCATCGATACATTCTGCTCCTTCAACTTTTGATGCTGTACATCCACCCATCTGCGAGTGCATGATAAAACGGGAGCCATCAAAGCTCTCAAGTCTAAAACCTCAGGCTCATTCCAATCTATTTTCACTTCCTTGTCCTCTTTCTCATAAGATGACTGGAGGTATCTACCATTATCTTGGGCTTGATCGGCTACTCTATAAACTTTGCATTTCCTGATGAGATCTAAGGGTAGCCGAGAATGCATTTTTCTTTTAACCTCTAAATCACTTGGGAGATTCATCCAAAAGTCCTCCACCTGAAACTCATGCTTGTACTTCCTGCCCACTGTCTCCTCCATATAACCATGAGGATCAAAATTCTCCCGCGAGGCAAAGAATGAGAATGAGTATAAAGATAATTCCTTCTCTGCACCTTCCGAGGCTTGAGTGTTAGGACACACCTCAACTGAATTCCCTAGTATGATGGGCACGGGAATTCCATTTCCATGCTTGTGTCTGGATGCCTTCGCATAAGCTGCCAACTGTCTAGTCACCTCAAGTAGTACTATCCTGTCTGTTGGGTATCTTGGCAACATATAAGGTGGTGAAGGACACTCGTGAACTCTGATGTATGTGAACTTTTGAAACTGGATGAACCAGGCGCCATACTTCTTCACAAGGTCTTCTGCATCCAGAGACAGACGATTGTGAATTCCTCCTTGCAATATCCTAATAATGTTCATCGTGAAGGTATCATTGACTAACTTGTAGTCACTTCTAGGCGGATGATGGAGATGAACATAAGAATCACAAACCCTTATTTCTCCGGGTCCTCTTCCAATCACTCCTCTGTGAGGTAGCCCTGCATACTCGAAACTCCTGATTAAGGCATATATAACATATGAGCTCATGTGGAATGATTTGGTGGGTCTTAGCCTTCTCAACTGCACGTCCAAACAATTGCTAATGATTCTGGCCCAATGAAGCATTCCCTTTCCTTGGACTATCATTTGAATGAAGAAGAACATCCACTTTTCGAAGAAGAAGGCTTGAGGAGCCCCTGTAACTCGATTGAGCAAAGTTATCAAATCTTTGTATTCCTCCTGGAAGTCGATCCTATGTGGTGTATTGGGAATCTTGTTCAGACGAGGCCGACTTTTGAGCAACCAATTCTTATTGATGAGATTCAGACAAGTCTTAGGGTCATCTTCATAGATCGACCTGGCTCCTTCTAAGCTTTTGTAAATCATATCTTTATGGTCTGGAAGATGAAGAGCTTTGCTTATAGCTTCCTCTAAAAGGTAAGCTAAGATGTTCCCGTCTTTGGTTGCGATCGTCCTTGATTGTGAGTCATAGTGGCGGGCACACTCGATCATCAACTCATGACACTTGACTGCGGGAGGGAAACCTGCCGCCTTGATGATGCCACTCTCGATTATCTTCCTTGCAATAGGTGATGGCTTGCCAATGTAGAGGGCCTCTCGAAACTTCTTCACATTGAAGTTTCCTAAGTTGGTGTCTCCGATATTACTCCACTTGGACACGATCCTGGTCTCCAACTCGTCACCCCTCTGATCTTCCTTAATGAGAGCCTGCCGACTAGTAGATCCTCCGGCTTTGGGGGTCGCCATTTGATGCCTACACAAAAATTTCAAAATTAGTCTTTAAGCATCATACCTTAAAAGTGTAGAAATTAGGACTCTTCAAAGGGAAGATTCAAGATATTAATGATAAATCTAGAATTCCTCTTTTCTCAATTAATTATGAATGGAATCAAACTTTCAAGACTTAGACCTTTTTCTAAAAAATTGCTATGAAATTAAAACAAGCCTTGAATAAGAACATCAAAATGATTCCCCATACCTTCCCTTGAGTGCTTAACTATAAAACCTTGGAAAATGATGAAAGAAGACCGGATTTTGCTGGATAAGGGTTAAATTATAGTCCTCCTTTGGATGAATTACGCCTCCATTAGCCTTCAAAAGAGCTTCAACCTCTTTAGCCTCCAACACTTAGCAAAAATTCGCCTCCAATCTGCTGGATTTCTCTCCTCAATTTGCTCCTCAAAATCGCACCTTGAAGGAATGAGTGAATGATTTGAAATTTGAAGCAACACTCCCCCTTTATATAGGGCGCTCACCCTAATCCCTTCAAGGCCGACTTGGCAAATAAGGGGTAAAAATAAATAAAAATTCCTTCAAAAGGTGGCCGACTTGCTTATAAAGGCATAATAATGATTTTGAGCACTCATTTTGTATTTTTTAAATTTCAAAATTAATTTTAATGCCTCCAAGGTGGATTTTTAATTATTTCAAGGCCTAAAAATTAATTTATTAAATTGCCAATGCCTTAATTAATGCGAATTTAATTCAACCTCCCAAATGTCTTGAATTTGGGTAATTTAGTGCAAATTAGGGGATATCAAGGTTTGATCAATGCTTAATGAAGCACCCTAATGATTTCGCCCTGGACCCTCTAGAGGGGTCAGGAGCGATTTTTTCAATTTAGGCCAAAATTCACCTTAGCTTGATCATTGAACTCCTCCAAGGCAATCTCCAGGGTCCATTTCCTTGTATCACTGAGTTGGCTCATCAAAATTTTGAAGGAAATAGTGCTTTTAGGGGAATTTCGCTCTGGACCCTCTGGAGGGGTCAGGAGCGAAATTCATAATTGGGCTCAAAATTTTCACTTTTGAAGGTCAAAACTTCTTCAAGTCATCCCAAATAGGCTTTTTCACTGAATTCCGGGCTTTGTTTCATTCAAATTAGGAGGAAAAAGGTGATTTTAGGGTTTTTCGCCCTGGACCCTCTGGAAGGGTCAGGAGCGATTTCCCCTCCTTAGGCTTACTCCTTCATCAACTTTTGTCGAATCTTTCACTCATAGCCACGCAATGCTCTTCCTCATTCAATCCACCCAAGTTTGACTTGATCTTGCAAGGTAAAATAGGGTTTTTCAAATTTTCGCCCTGGACCCTCTAGAAGGGTCAAGAGCGATTTTCCCTCTCTGACCTAGAATCATCAAGTTTTGAAGCAAACAATTACTCATTAATGGTCTTAAAGGTCATTTCTACCTTAGTGCATCCTTGCCTTAGCAAAAACTTAGAAGGAATATGCTGATTTTATGATTTTCGCCCTGGGCCCTCTGGAAGGGTCAGGAGCGAATTTTGAGTTTTAGGCATATTCCTTCATGCTTTTAACTTCAAATCACTTCTAAGGCAAAGAACATCATGCCTCTCTCCCATCCAAATCATGAATAGCAAGATCTTGTCTTAATTTTGCAAGAAAAAGGGAGAATTTAGAAATTTCGCCGCGGACCCTCTGGAAGGGTCAGGAACGAATTTCTTCCTTGGCTTCAAAACTTGCATTCATGGCAATCCATTTCCACTCTAGGGCAATCCAAATGTCGTTTTAAACCCATGCCTAGGCTTAGCTTTGCTCAAACTTTGGAGGAAAAGATAGGTTTTAGGATTTTCGCCTTGGACCCTCTGGAAGGGTCAGGAGCGAATTTCCTTTTCTAGGCTTGGTTGCTTCTTCTTGACTATCCCAATTATCTTCAAAGGACAAAAGATACTTCCTCACATTCATTCAAACCATAAAAAACCAAAAATTGTTTTGACCTTGCAAGAAAAAGGTGATTTTAGGAATTTCGCTCTGGACCCTCTGGAAGGGTCAGGAGCGAAATTCACAATTGGGCTCAATTCTTCCACCTTTTGATAATTTCTTCCAACCTTAACATATTCTCAGGGGCAATTCCTTCTGAGTTTCATCTTATCCCCCACTTGGTTTAGCCAAATTTGATAGCAAAAAGGTGTTTTTGAGAAAATTCGCTCTGGGCCCTCTGGAAGGGTGAGGAGCGATTTTCACCATTTTGACCAAAAATCCTTCATTTATCACCTTGAAGCTTCTTTGCTAAGCAGGATCTCACCTTTCACTGTACCAGGAATAGGATTTCATGTCTAAGAAAGGCAAAAAAATGTGATTATAAGGAATTTTGCTCTAGACCCTTTGGAAGGGTCAGGAGCTAAATTGCCTTTCCTAGGCAGAATCCTTCATTTTCTTCATCTCCAAACATACCTAAAGGTTTCAACATGCTCTTTCCACCTTTCATCATGCCTTTGATATCTCAATTCGGCGAAATTGAGCAAGTAATGCCTCCCATAAAGATTTTTCGCCCTAGACCCTCTGGAAGGGTCAGGAGCGAAAATTAGGTTTTAGGCAAAATCCTTCATTCTTTTAAGTTGAAACTTTCTCAGGAGGCAAAAGGGAGTTGTCCTTGTTTCATTCATGCCCAAAACTTGACCTTTTTCATTGCAAGATGAGGGTTATTCAAAATTTCGCTCAGGACCCTCTGGAAGGGTCAGGAGCGAATTTGCCTTCCTTGTCCAAAACTCATCATTTTGCATGCTTCCAAATCTTCAAATGTATCAAATGACGTCCAATCTTTCCTCCAAGATGCCCTGCACATCACAATTTAGCCAAAGTCAGTGAAAAAATAAGCTCAAATAAAATTTTCGCCCTGGACCCTCTGGAAGGGTCAGGAGCGAAATCTTCATTCTAGGCTAAATTGCTCAGTTTTTAAGTTTCAAACCATTTCACAAGACAAGGCTAGATCATTTTCAAGGCCAGGAACCAGATTGCAAGTCGACTCAAAGCAAGAAATTGTGTTTAGAATGAAATTCGCTCTGGACCCTCTGGAAGGGTCAGGAGCGAAAAATCTTCTTTCAGGCATCATCTTGCTCTCCAAAATCGATCAAATCCCTCTCTAGGCAAAAACACATAAATTCATCTTCAAACATGTCAAAACTTAGCCAAAATTGTGAAGGAAATCCAATCTACAAAGATTTTCGCTCTGGACCCTCTGGAAGGGTTAGGAGCGAAATTGACATTTTCAGGCCCTTGATTCATTTCATTCTCCATTTAACTTAACCAAATCAACTCCCTTTCTTCACTGACTATGCTTAGCTGACTCAGACTCAGAAACAAACAGGACCTTACCCAAAAAACTTCCTTCAATCTAGACCTGACCTGAGACCTATTCATCCTGCCCTTGACCTAACCAATTTGACTCTTCTGAAAGGCATGTTTCATTCTAGCAATCTTGAATCTTCAGGCAGACGATTAACGATTTTCCAAAATTTGACTAGACTTAGCTTGAAAGAAACCCAAAAACGAGCTTCCAAGGTTTAGCCCTAATCTAGCCAGCCCATACAGACCACTCACTCACTCAAAAAACCTAAAAGCAGAGAGAAAGCAAAACCAAAAGCAAAAGAGGGGGTCCCCATTCTAATGGGGCGATGTGTGAAATGGTCACAACAAATATCGAGTCAATAATGTCTATGGCTGTAATTGGCTAATGCTCAATTTAATTCTATTGAAATTTGTCACTATTCCAAATTGGTGAATTTGATGGAATGGAGGTTTGAATAATGATGCGACTATTATGAAGTGGTGGGACTTTACTGTTATCTATTAATAATTCTATCGCATATTACAATGCCGGCAAAGATCTCTTTTAAATAATCATTTCACATATTCTTGCTGTGGTTTTGCCAATTAATATTTTAGTTTATATAAGGTTGGCAACTATATTGCCGCAGCCTGTCCGTGTAAACTGGAACTGCGAATATGTGTGACCCGTAATTGGGGATATATCTAAGATCATAATTGAAAGTTCATGCTGAGTGTTATTTCAGTTTGTTCTAAATTAACTTGTGTGATTTAAGAATTGTCAGTAGTCTGATATCTTTCAGTGCTATCAGAGCCTAAAGTTCTGCTAGTCTGTGAGAATTGATTGATGAACAAGGTACCGATATGGGTGATATAGGTGAAGGCGAAGCAAAGGCCTTCTTTAAGAGATCTGAAGAACTTCACATTAGCATGTCTGAAACATTGAAGGAAGTGGCCCATTAGTTGAGAGATTTCAATCGGCATCAGCATAGTAATAAGCTTGCAAATGACAGGGGTGAAGGACAACCTAAATGAGCTAATGAGATGGGCCGACTTCATGCTCAATACAATGCTTTGAGTGCAGTAGTCTGTAATGCCATGACCTTCACTGAATACTGCGGAGTAAAAGCAAAAGGAGGACATATGAGGAAGAGGTATTGTCTTAAAGACAAGATGGATGGAGAGACTGATATGCGAAAAGAAGCATTCTTGAAAGAAGAAAACACATAAGTTACCATTGAAGAAAGGATAGAAAAGAAAGAGGAATCACTTGCTGGTAATTTACAGCCTATCAATGATCACGAGAAAGACAAAAATGAGTCAACATGTTTAGAGGTTTGAAGTCCTAGCCGAACAAGTGGAAGCCCTAAGGAGGAAGAAGCCATGTTCATAAGCTCACTTAAGCCATATGTGGATATGGATAAGCAAGAATCAACTATTGCACTGGCAAGTGGAGAATACATAAGTCTTCATGACAACCACAACGCTGAAGAAAATGCGTTCACGGAGTTTGCCCAACCAGCATTGATGGATCAGCTATGTGGAGGTATGAATCCTACTAATGTTCTATCGCATGAACCAACTCTACATCTTATTGGTAAGGGACCAATTTGTGATTCGGATAGTGTTGATGTGTTTTTATGCACTTCATACACAAAATAAAATACCAAGGTATCTTATCCTCTCTTGAACAAAATCTCCTCTTATGCTAAAGTTCGTGATCATATGAGGTGACTCCAAGGTTCTGAATGTTAGGTCTTGACATTTGGGTAAGCTCAATGGTTTGATGTGATATTGCTGGAATCACAAGGGGGACTTATGTTTACTTGAACTCTTGCTTTAATGTTGCTGGAATGTGGAAATTTACTTGATTTAAAGAAGATAAAAGGATGAGGTTTTAGGAAGCTAGTCTAATCTTAAGAATGTAAGAGATCATGAATGATTTAGTGAAACTCTACTAGACTTTTCTTTGCCCAGCAAGAACAACTCCACAAAGCTAGTGTGATCTTATAAGGCAATCTTATGATGTTCAAATCACCACCAACAACATAGACATCATCAATGTGATGCATATCAATGGGTAAGTAGCAATCACAGTTGAGTTTATAAAAAGTTCAGTTGACTACGCAAAGTATCTAGCAATCAGCGAAATATAAGTAGTATGAACATGCGAATTTCACCATTAATCATCCACAATAGCTTCCATACATCTAATCAACATGAAAATAAATGAGAAGTAGAAACCATGCAAATGTTGAATCAACACATGAAATTCACCATATCTTCAATGAACATAATATGCTTCTTGCAACAAAGTCTTGGCAACAATCTCCTTTTCTCCTACTCTACTCTAGCTATCTAACTATTGTTTGCTACTGAACTAACCTGCTATTGAACTATTAACCTTTACAAATGAGGAGAGCAAACCTTTTATAGTGCTCTCAATACTATTGAATGGCTAGGATCAAATCCACATCAATGGCCAAGATTGGAAGATAGAAACCCTAATTAGGGTTTGTTACACCCATTACATAGCCTTTAATGCTTGATCAATGATAAAATTACATTTTTAAGACACATGTCTAGTATTGCCTTCTAACCAATTGGAATTAAGGTTAGGTTAGATAAACAATATTTGATGAAGTGACATGTGTCATTTGCTCCACTCTTGAATGATTCAAGTTCGCTGAACTTGGACATGTTGACCTTTGATTGATAGATGGAGATGAGTCGGCACCACCTCAGCTACTTGCATGCCTTGAAAGTTGAAACTCATCACAAGCGTAGTTGACTGCTTTTGACCTTGACCTTGATCATCGTATTGATGATTGATCTTCCATCCTTGCTGATAAAATTTTCCTCCTAAACTCATCATCCTTGTAGTAGTTACAATGCTTGATGTCATGATGTCTTCTCTCTTGCATTGTTCAATCTTTCTTGTGTTGACAAGTCTTCATGTTGAGGCATTCGATCCTCTTTATGAGCCTGGATGCAGTGTGAATCTTGATGTTGTAAATCCTCCAATGAGCTGTTTATGTTTGCAGTTTGTGCCTTCATGTTTTTCCTTAGTCATACCTGCAAAACAAACAAAGATAGCATCAAACATACATGATATAGACAGACTTCTCAACATCTTCAATCTGATATGCACCATAGGTGATAGTGAAATGGTGATTTGATCTGTGATTTCCATGTCTGATTTATAATGCTTCAAGGCTTGGAGATCTGATTGTTGTTGATTTAGTATGATGGGGGATACATTAGTGCTCAAAATGTGTTGAGGTTCTAGAACTCTTTTTAAAAACCAAAGTTTAGTATCAAGTAGCCTATTCCTAGTTTAGCATAAAACATTTTCTTTTTAGTCATTTACTTTTAGACGGACATTTTGTACTTAAGTCAGTTTATGGTTAAACACTGATGTTATAAAATGGTTGAATTCATTTGTCATGGTTTATATTTAAAAAACAAATAATATACAAACCAATTATAATTTTCTAACCAAGCCTAAATTTAGGTTGACATAGTATTTGTGGACAAGTCTTGCATAGGGTTGGGCAGCTAACACTTGCATTCTCCTTGGTTGCCTTGTCACCTGCTTTTTGTTTAATGTAACTGCTGTTCTATATATCCTATGTGTTCTTCTTTGTTTCTGCATTACATTTTTATTTGACTACAATTGTTTGGCAAGCATTGGATATTCTAGATAGGCAAACCATCTTTTTCATGTCATTTTCTATGCAACCTAGTTGAGATAAAGCAATGTACATTGAGGAAGATGCATCTAATAGATACTGAAGGATGGTTGAGACCTTATATGGGTGGAGGATTTGAAGTGTAGGTGACAAGTGAAGAAATCAAAACACAAGTGTGAAAATACTAGGGGAAGTAGGTTGTAAGGAATAACAAGCCTAAAAAGAGGTTTCAGTTTGTCAAATTAATGTATTAAATAAATAGTTTGGAGATTTGTTGACCATGAAGTCATTGGATTTTTCAAGGTCAATCTTAGGATCATTGTGTGTAATGCTCACTTTTAATATAGACAAAACACAAGAAAGACATATCCTAATTTTTAATCTGAGCAAGCACCATTGCAATTTCAATGCAACATGCATACATAGGTGTTGTTGAGTGCTGATGATGAGCAGATGAATGTTTAATGCTTGCTCAAGAAGGTAAGAGTAAAATAACAAGAGGACTTTATTGGTGAAATGCATTCATTACACCCTATGTGGTAGAAGTCTCCTAAGACAAAGGTGTAGGCATCAATGACAAAACAACTTGAAGTAATGCTGTCATAAGTACGGCCCATTCCAAGATGGTCTGGATGAAAGGGAGGAGAGTAGATCCTTCACGGTTAGTGAGCAGATAGCATTAAACAAGAGGATGCATCCTGTAAAGTTTTCTAATTTTAATCAAATCCATTAGTAATATATATTGTTAATCTTTATCAATCCTTTAGTGTGAAATCGTTCAAGTAAGGAAGATATGACATATATATCCTTTTACTACTATAAGTCTATATCTAACTCATTTCATGGAATAAGATTATACATCAATATAATTTTGCAATGCAAGAATAGGGCTAGAAAACATTTTAACATACAAGGTGAGTCATGATCTACTCTGCTTTGCTTATTGCGCATTATCTATTAATTTTTGTCATTATATAGCTAGAATACTGTAATATGCTGCCCTGTTGTTTCTTTTAATTAAAATACTATGTTATATTTTTTTTTGTGATCTTTTAGACTAGACAGAAGGTGCAGAAGGGGATGTTTTTTGATTGTAATGTTGATGATTCAGCACGAAACAATAATAATTTGCAGCAATTACAAAGTCTGAAACATTGTAAATATCATGCAATAAAGTTACGGAAAATAACAATTTTTTCACCAATACAACAAAAATACCCCGACATATCTAAATCAAACATACCCAGAAAAAGATGTTGACTTGAATCCACTGTTGTAATGAAATCAGACCTGCAAACTTCAAGATTCAGGCACCGCACCTCCAACTTTGAGTGCCAAATGCCAAGGAAATGATGGAGGAATGTTTTCTGCCCCTAACTGCCACAAACAGGCTTGATCAAACCTTCCCAAATCTATCCAAACAGCTCCAACAGATCTGCAACAGCCTTGGTATTGAAAGATTCAGTTGTTCTGATAAGCCCATGTGTTGCCTGTATGAAAAACACTTCAGATCTCCTCGACTGTGTCTTTCAACCACGCAAAAGGTGTCATCAATGAGGGATTTTATCCTCACCAACCTAGAAGAAAGCCTCTAGAGAAACTACAACCAAGTCCAAACATACATACTTGAATGAATGATCAAAGGCTCCAATTGCCTTTAATAAGGGTGCCACTGTCGACCCTAATTCTCACACCCATAATGAAGGAAAAACATTTTGATTTTAATTTATCAAGACCCCTTATACCTCCCTAGGTTGGACACCAACTCTGAGGAGTCCCCATTTTTAAAACAATTTTATTATCATGGGACCCTCAAATAACAACTATATATTATTTAAATAGCATAAGTGAAATATTTTAATCTTCACTTAAGACCTTCTGTCATTTAAAAATAAAGTCTTGGACCAAACAAAATATAGAATTACGCCCAAAACTAGATAGATTTCCTCTAGAGTTCTCTATTCTCATACCTATTAGCCTATGTGAACTTGATTGAATAGGCTAATGGTTCACTTTGTCAACTAGCTAGGAAGGGGACATTACAGTCCGTCCTTCCCAAAATTGCTTGCCCTTAAGCAATTTCAGCTCTGGATGCTATAAAATCTATTCACTCTCCCACCTTGTATCCTCTACTAGCAAATCCTTCCATTTGATCAAATGTTTTGTGAAGACTTGCTTCCGAAGAACTCGCTCTCTAAAGTCAATAATATCCTCAGGTATTAAGATCATCTTCCCCTCCTTATCCAATGGTGGTAACACAAATGAGGGCACTGCATTATGTCCAAGTGCCTTCTTGAGCCTGGACACGTAGAACGCATTGTGTACTCAGTTGCTAGTTGATAGCTCAAGCTCATAGGCAACCTCCTCAACCCTCCTGGTAACTCTGAAAGGTCCAAATAACCTTGGCTTGAGCTTCTCCGTTCCACTCTTCTTGAGAGTAGACTGTTTGTATGGCTGCAATCTTAATAATACCATGTCTCCAACCTCAAAATTGTGCTCTATCTGCTGCTGATCGGCATACAACTTCTGCTGATTCAGTGCTTGTTGCAGATTTACCTTCAATATTTTTATGATGTCTTGACTCTCGTGTAACAAGTCTTTTGCCGTAGGCACTCTTCTGTTCCCAAAAAGAAGATCCATGAAGTTGGGAGCCTCATATCCATACAAAGCCATAAAGGGTGTCATCTTGATAGACATGTGATGTGTGGTATTGTAACAATACTTACGTAAGTGCAGACACTTAATCCGAACCCTTTGTTGTTTAGAGACATAGTTCCTAAGGTACCCTTCCACCCATTTATTAACTATTTTTGTTGTCTGTTTATCTGTGGGTGATAGCTCGTACTAGGAGTGAGTTCAGTCCCACTTAACATGAAGAGCTCCTGCGAAAAGATACTAAAAAACTTGCTGTCCCTATCGCTCACAATGCTCTTGGGCAACCCATTTAGTTTGAAGATCTCTTTGAAGAATAAATCAGCTACCTATGTGGTTGTATGTGTAGTTGAGATAGCAAAAAAGTGAGTAAGTTTAGTCAATCGGTCAACCACCACATAAATACTATCTTTGCCCTGAATCTTAGAAAGTCCTATAATTAAATCCTTCAAAATACACTCCCCTTTCTGATTAGGAATGGGCAATTGCTGAAGTAGACTAATTGGAAATGTATGCTCATTCTTATTTTGTTGGTAGACTGAACACTCTACTTAAGAACTTCATTCTTAAATCCTTTTCAAGTGAATCTCTCCTGAATCTGCTTGTAAGTCTTAAAGAAACTTGGATGGCCAGCTATGAGTGTATTGTGAAAAGTCATCAAAATCTTCATTTTAAATTGTGAAGAAGGTACCGAATAAATCCTGTCCTTATACATGATCAACTTAGTAACCATGGTATACCTTTCATCATGTGTTGTGCCCTCCATAATCCTTGCTGCCCATGAATCTTTGGCATATTTAGTTGCAATTAACTCTCTCCAATCAGCAAAAATCTCCTGGAAAGTGCGTCAACAACAATATTCTTCTTCCCCTTGACATAAACAATGTCAAATTCACATGCCTACAATCTACTGACCCACTTCTTTTGCCTATCATTGAGGTCCTTTTGATTCATGAAGTATATAATGCTGTTATGGTCTGTCTTGATGATAAATTTGGCCTCAACCAAATATGGTCTGAATTTGGCCAAGGCGTGCATGATGGCCAACATCTCCCTCTCATTAACTAAATAGCTCCTCTTCACACCTCTTTAACTTCCTACTCCCAAATGTGATGGGGTATTTATCTTGCATCAACACTGCTCCTATCCCTTCGTCTGAAGCATCACACTCCAACTTGAAAGGTTTGGAGAAGTCTAGTATGGCTAATATAGGACATGTAGACATCACTTGTTTAAAGTGCTCCAAACACTTCTGTGTTGAATCAAACCACATAAATGCTCCCTTCTTAGTCAAATCATGAAGCAGTGCAGCTGCTTGAGAAAACCCCTTAACAAACCTCCTATACAATCCACAAAGTCCAAAGAATCCTTTTAGCTATGTGAGATTGGCTAGAGTAGGCAATATTAAAATATTTAATTATATATAGTCAACTATGTTTAGTTGTTCTATTAATGGTCATTTATGTCATTTAGTTCGTTTAGGCTAACTATTGCTTCTTTTATTAGTAGGCGTAGTTAGCTTTTTAGCTTCATTTAAATGGTTTGTTCTTTTTAGAACACCCTATTGTAAGCTCTATTTAAGAAGCCTCTATCTCCTTGATTGAACACACTTAATACATTGATTATTTGAGCAATTAATTTATCATGGTATCACAGTGGGAGTCGGTTTGGGTCTAACTCTCTCACGAGAGGGCCCAGGATTTTGGGAGGGTTTTTAGACTTGAGTTTGCAGGTTTGTGCTTTCCGTGTAATTTCATGCTTTTTTTGTGAAGCCATAATTCAAAGTTCCTTTTTTGTAGGCTTGTTTGCAATCGAAGAAGGTTTTGTTTTGAGCGAGAATTTCTTGGTCAAGATTTTCGAGGGCTTCTTTTTGCGGCAGGTTGAAGATCTCTCTACAAGTTCGTGGTTTTTACTAGGAGCTGTTGTTTTTGCTACACGCTATTCTTTTTTCGTGCACTTTTTTTGTACGTGTTTCTTCCTGCACGTGCTTGGTGGTTGTTGCGACTCTTGTTTTTGCCTTTTTTTGGGCGGCGGTTGCACAAAATTTTCTTTGCTTTCCCTGCGTGCTTTGCATCTTTTTCAGTGGTGATTTTTTGTGGCAGCCCACAACCAGCAACACTTTTTTTCTATGCGTGACGACAACGAGCGATTTAGTCGGCTTTTTCTATGCATGTAGGGTATTTTTCGAAGGCTTTTCACCCGCGATCTGCTTTTTCGCAACGACTTTTGTTATCTTGCGTGGCTTTGCATTTCTTTTGGCATCGTGTTTGTCATTATTTTGGTGGGTGGATGTTACAGGGCCAGCATAACCTTGAATGAGTGCAAGGGCTTGAGTGGTAGTCAAAGTGTTTCTTTTTGCTTCGTAGTTCCTTAACATTAATGTTTGGCATTTATCTTTTTTGGTGGGTTTTTTTATAATTTTTTTTGTCCTCAAAAAAATTTTATTTTAGGGTTTTATAATTTTTTTTCCACAAAAAAATATTTTGGTAGGTTTTTTATAATTTTTCCTCAAAATTGATTTGTATGATTTTAAAATTTTGTCATTCAAAAATTATTTTGGGTTTTATAATTTAAAAAATTATATTCCGGGTTTTCACAAGTTTTTCCTATAACATTGTTTGTGGGTTTGCATGGTTTTTTCCTAAAAAAATTATTTGTTTGGTTTTTTCAATTTTTCCCTCATAAATCATTTGTAATTTGCAAAGTTTGTGTGGGATTTTGGTTATTTGGGTTTATAATTTTTTTCTTAAAAATTATTGGTGGGTTTTATTGGTTTTTTCCACAAAAATCGATGACTTGTAAACTCAATTTTTCAAGGTTTGGTTTCTTGTAGTCTGTTTTGGGTCGCACTTGGAGTTGCTGGGGTGAACATCTACAAACATGGTATATTGCAGTCTGTTTTGGAGTTGTTGGAGGCTCATCTTCCAAAGTTTTTGCTGTTTTTTGACAAAATTGTGTTTGTTGCTCTTTGGAGGTGTTGATTGTGTTTTTACACACTATGCAACATAGAATAATATACTAAGTATTCTATCCTCTTTTGAACAAAGACTCCCAAATGCTAAGCTGTGTTATCAAACGGGACGACCCCGAGGTTCCAAATGTCAGGTCTTGACATGCTCTTGGATAGGCTAGTTTGATCTTCTAAGGATAGCTTTATGATTTTCAAATCACCACTACAAGCAAAGATACCCTCAAGGCGAAGCATATCAATGAAGGAATGATAATTGAAGTTAAGCTTGGCTAAGATAGATCCAGTTAACTACGCAAGGGACTTTACCATCGGCAAGGTGTTAGTAGTATGGATGTGCGAATTTGACCATTGATCAGACACAAAGTTCTTCCATTCAATTAGCTAACATTGAAACAAATGAGAAGTAGAGACCATGCAAATTGTTGAATCAACATATCAATTTCACCATATCTTCAATGAAGTTTACATGCTTCTTACAACAATGTCTTGGCAACAATCTTTGCCTTATCTTCCTTCTCTACTCTAACTATCTGCTTGCTACTTTCTACCACTATTAGCCTTTACAAATAAGTAGAGCCTTATATAGTGCTCTTATGACAATTGAGTGGCTCAAATTGATTCACAATCAATGGCCAAGATTGGAAGATAGAAACCCTAATTATGGTTTGTTACACCCATTACAAAGCATTTAATCCTTGACCAATGACAAAATTACATTTGATGGGACACATGTCCTTTGAATATTTGACCAATAAATGAGGATGGTAGATGCATCAGACTTTGTGCCCATATGTGGTAGTTATCTCTTTGATGGATGAGCTAGGTACATTGAACTTGGACGCCTTATCTTGAAATGATGTGGTTGGATAAGTGATGACTAGGCGCCACCTCAGTTAGCTTTGATTTTTGTAACTCATAGCAAGTGTGAATGAATGAGGCATATCTCTTGATACTCAACATTTCCAAGCACTTGATGTGATGATGACTTTGGTCAAATCAATCCTCTAACTTTGATTAACTCTTCTGAAACTATCTCTTGTCTTGGTCATCTCTGCCCTGGAGCTTTTGTCTAGCTATACTGGCAATGATTCTTGGATTTCCGGAGGAAATTCAAGATTGAAAAATTCTTTTCTTGTGTGCTTGATGCTGATCGCCACTCTTTGCCTTATATTGTTTTTATTTTGATGCCTCCATAGTGTGACATCTTTCACTCACATCCATCAATGTGGATGCCTTGAGATGAATATACAACCCAAACCTTGATTTGTCTCCTTGGACTTGACTTGAAACCTTAACCTTGATAAGGTTTGTGTGATAGAAGCCTTCTTTATTTGAAACCTTGAGCCTTTCATCCTAGATGTTGTCAAGCTCCTTTTGATATCTCCTTCGAATTTAGATCTTCACGTCAGATCTTTAGTACCTTGAAGTGTGAATGCTGTCCATCTTCACATCTTTGTTCTCTTGTATCCACTTCCTTGAATCACCCTGAGCTGATCCCTTGTATGTCTCAAATACTTTCGAGGGGTGAAGCTCCTCTTTTATGTCTTATGATTGCTTGCATCAAACGTGGAAAAGATAAAAAAACACTTTAAACCTTGGAAGAAAGATGAAGCCTGAAGTTAGTTATGATAGAACTTGAAAATTTAAAATCCTTGCGTTCAAATCCACTTGATATCATTGACAATTGCTCCATAAAAACTCTCTCTAAGTCTGGAAATGAAATTTTTGATTATGAAAAAATCTGATTTTAAGTCTGATTTTGTGTCTCAGGCCTCATTTATGTCCAATTTCTTACTTAATGTCGTAACTTGAAAATTTAAAATCCTTGCGTTCAAATCCACTTGATATCATTGACAATTGCTCCATAAAAACTCTCTCTAAGTCTGGAAATGAAATTTTTGATTATGAAAAAATCTGATTTTAAGTCTGATTTTGTGTCTCAGGCCTGATTTATGTCCAATTTCTTACTTCATGTCTTATTTTCCATTGCTTAAGACTTGGTGAATTCTCTGTGCCTGAATAAGATCGTTGCCCTTAGAAGATAAATTTGCTGATAATTACTGTTGATCAAATGAAATGATCAACCTTTTAGGCATCAAAAGGATACATCGTTTGATCCCATTAGGCCGACTTGAACCACTAAGTTCAAATTGAAATAAAACGTTTCTCCTTAAATCGTGGTGGGGCCTTTGCAAATCGTATTAATTCAAATCACATGTCAAAGCTGTGTCTTGTCTTTGCTAAGGGAGGTCTCAAATCTCTATGTTGCACTTTGTCATTTCCCAAGGAGGATGCAAAACCTTATGTCGCTGATATCCTTAGCCTAAGGATATAATATCCTTAGCCTAAGGATATAATATCCTTAGCTCAAGGATGTCTTGAAATTCCTTAAGTTGCTAATATCCTTAGCTCAAGGATGCTTTGTCAAAAATCAGTCATTGTCAAGGAAGGTCCGTCAAGGCTAGGATACCGATATCCTTAGTCAAGGGATGTAATATCCTTAGACAAGGAAGGCATGGAATTGCTTAAGTCATGGATGTCCTTAGCCTAGGGATATAATATCCTTTGTCAAGGAAGGCAATCAATCTTTGCCAAGTGTTGGTGTGCATTTTATTACCCACCGAACACAGAATAAAATGTCCAAGGACACTCTATCCTCTCTTGAACAAAATCACTACGTATGCTAAGATTGCGTGAAGATCATACGATGACTCCAAGGTTTATATTGCGAACAAGCGGCTTTATGTTGGATATAGCTTCCTTGGTTATGTTTGCTGAAATACAAGTTGAAAGAGAACTCCACAAGTGACATCATCCATATTCCAAACCATGCCAATTATAATATCACTGTTCCCCATATCTACCACATAAAACGCATCTTGCAGCTGGTAATCACCCGATTGCATAGTCAGATTTGAAATTTTGAGAGTACAAAGGATTTTATACTCGTTAGCTACCATCACCTTAAACCTGTCATGCTCTTTTGTTTGCAGCCTTCTTCTAGCCGCTACCCTTTCATCGTTGAAATTATGTATTGCTCCTGTGTCAATCAAAGCAACCACTCGCTGCCCTTGTATAACACCTCTCACCTTGAAAGTAATTGCCTTTTTTGCATTGGAGAGTTGGGCAAAGGTCCTATCTTTCTTGGGCTCTTCTTTCTTTTGGAACATTTTTGTCTTTGTCGTTCTTCTATGGGAAACCCTTGGACTGAAATTCGCTCCTTGAAGTGGCAGTCTCCATATCTCTAGCCTTTTTAATTGCTTCTTGTAAAGTAGGAAGATTGAATGCCTTAATCCGTCCCTTTAGAGGTTCCAATAACCTATCTATGAAAAGTACAATGAGTCTCCTCTCAGAAATAGCCGTCATCGAGACTGATAATTGCTGAAAATCAACAACATATGCATCTACTAATTCCCATTGTTTCAACTGCACTTATTCCTTAAAATGTTGCTCTGGATCTTTCTTGTTGAATCTCTCAATTAATCTCTCAGTGAGCACTGCATAGGAGGTGATCTGTGCATGACCCATAGTGAACATACCATGATGCCACCACGCATGAGCAACCCTGTCTAAGTTCAAAGCAGCATATTTTGTAGACTCTTCTTTAGGCATAGGGTTGAGATTGAAATAAGTGTCCAACTTTTGGACCCATGCTCTCGCTGAAGTCTTACTGGATCCATCAAAATTGGGTAGGCTAAGTTCCCCTACCTTCCTGCGCAAGTTACTATGTTGCTCCCTATTACCCTTGTCAGGCATATGACTCATTTTAAGATCAATATAATCATGTAAAGATATATCAGGCTGAAAGTCTAGTCCTGTACCAATCCAATCTTGGTAATTCAACCAATTTAAGTTCATTCCTTGCTGGAGGTTCCACTTTGGGTGGAAAGACGGGCATAAGAGGTCTAGCTAATGCTGCCTTGTGGTGTTGATTTGTAGCTCTGGGTTGATCCTCTCCATCTCTCTGCTCATTATTTCCCAGATTGCTGACCTCTATTTGGGCTATTGCATCAACTAACTGTGCAATACGTGCATTGGTTTGCTCTTGATCTCTTTGACCCATGTTATATTTTTTTTTGTGATCTTTCAGACTAGGTAAAAGGTGCAGAAGGGGTTGTTTTTTGTATGTAATGTTGATAATTCAGCATGAAACAGTAATAATTTGCTGAAACTACAAATTCTGAAACAATGTAAATATCATGCAATATAGTAGTTGAAAATTCCAGATTTAGATGCCAATCAAAATAATAGTTTTTTTCACCAATAGAATGACAACCTAGTTTGTTAAATCCTATCAAATCAAACATACCCAGAAAAAGTTGTTGATTTGAGCCCATTGCTGTAATGAAATCAGACCTGCAAACTCCTAGCTCTGGGCGCCACGCCTCCAACTTTGAGTGCCAATTGCCAAGAAAATGATGGAGGAATGTTTGCTGCCCCTAACCACCACAAACAGGCATGATCAAGCCCTCCTAAATCTGTCCAAACAGCTCCAACAAATCTACAACAAATCTGGTATTGAAAGATCCAATTATTTTGATAACCCAACATGCTTCAAAGATAAAATCCAAAATAAAATAAAGTGATTTGGGCAGCTCCAAGATGGAGGTCCATAAAATAGAGTGCAACCCACAGGGTGCCCAACAGATTTCAAAGATAAAATCCAAAAACTTCATTCTGCTAATTAGTCACACCTTTGGTGTGAGGATGGGGCAACAAGTGATGTCCGTCGTTATTTAATCCCCTTGTGTGAGCCTTCTTTTTCTTATTCACCTCCTTCCAATCATCATTACTGCCATCATCTGTATGGACCAAGGAAGAATCGGGAATAATGGGACTGCTTTCGTTCAGAGCCATGGAACCCTGAGCCACATGGTAGATATCGGGGGAGGCAATTGTAGATCTATCTATAGTCAAGCTAGGAGGTTTTGGAGTAGTAGAAGATTTGTTGATAATCTTCAAATCTGTAGCTTGTGGATAGGTGTCTGCTCTGCTTGGAGAAGATGTGGGCTTTGCCACAACTTGCTTTGTCGTATGCTCCAAGGGAGCATGCATAGTATAGTGATGTGGAAGAGAGCCATTCCACCAAGAGCCCAAGCAATCATCAAATTTGGGTTTACGGCAATCATTGGTTGTGTGACTTGTATTAAAGCATCGCCTGCATTGAAATGACATACCTTCATAATTTAGTACTTGTGACCAACGTTGACCATCTAACTTGAAGGAGATATTGACCGAAAGATCTCTCGAGGTGTCTAGATCAACAAGAATCCAGGCAAAGGTTGTGAGTAAATTTTTTTTGGTCTTTGAATCAATTGTCGAAAAATTGCCTAGGGTATCACCAATTGCTTTGAGACAGGCCTTAGACCAGAAGTGCAATAGGAGATTTGGTAGCTTGACCTAGAGGGGCTTCACCTTGAAAGTCTTGGCGAAGGGGTTAAAGTTGGAGGACCAAGGTTTGAGCACAAGAATATGTTGCCCCCATACCCAACGTTCGTAGATGATAGCATCCCAATCCTCAACATTGTCAAACATTGTGATGAAGAATCCCTGTGCACATGGATAAATTTCCAGATTGCCTTTCATCTGGGGTTGCCATGTGGGAGAGATCCATTTGTGCACTTCGGGGAGCCCAGGCCGTAATTGATTAAATTACTCAATCAAACCCCTTGTGACATAGAAGGCTATGCACTTAGAGGCTTCCTCTATCAACTCCCTTTAAAGCTCCAACACAACAGAAGAAGTGGCATGTTTGAGAGGGGTGTTGGAAGGGTGGGAGACATCATTGACTAGGGGGGAGGGCATCATCTTCTGTCGCTTGGGATGTGCATCCCATGCCAAGTGCTCCATCTTAAGCCTGTGCAAGTCATGACCGCCCATTTTCTCAAAGGCCGATACCCTAGAGGGTCCAATCGAGGCCAAACTCGAGTCTTTGATTTGTCGTTTCTGCAAATCCCAATCCGTTGGCCTGTTGTGAGGCAAGGGAGGAAGGGACTTTGAACCCCTTGAGTCGGAACTGATAGGTGAGCCCTAATTGAAGCGAGGGATAGAAGGGCAAGGGGCAGCACTAGCAACCCTATTGGCACTCTACAAAACCAACTCCAATTTGCGTTTGAAATCTGTGCAAGAGGTAGTTGGTAGGGCACCAACATTCGATGGCTCTTGGCCTTCGAGGCACTCAACATCAAAAGCAATGCCATGGCCGCAGGGGTTGATGTTGTCGGGCATCACAAAAGACCGAGAAAGGGCAGAGTGGGACATCTTCTTATTTGTTGCAATTTATTATTGTTTCCAGCTGATTCATAAAAAAAATAAAAACAAAAAAACAAAAAAAGCAACAAACCCCTTCTGTACCTTCTGTCTAGTCTAAAAGATCTCACCCCCCCAAAAAAACATAATATTGTAATCACAAAAGAACAATAGGGGTAGCATACTAGACTTTAGTTTTCCAAACATTCATATCACTATATGTCATATGACTAAGCATTGATGAAAGATTGTGCAACTTAGTTGATCGCATAATTGCCAATTTATTGTGTTGATTATCATGAAATAAGAAGTTTCCATTTTCGCTCACATATAGGCTCATTTTTAAAAATTAAATTCACTAATTACTAACATTCAATCACTAGTTTGCATTCTTGTACTTAGCCTTGCTTACTTCAATTTAATAAGTTAGTATGGAAATGTCACTCATATTTTTGAAGACATGCCTCGCCCCCACTTTGCCTTTTCATTATTGACTTTATGTCTACCACAACTTCAATCGTACCATATCAATCATGAATGCATGGTCCACATAGAGTATAATCACTATTATTGGGCACATGCCAACCAACAGCCATTGTAAAAGATATAGGTTGATTGGTTATAGGCACACAATTCATAAGGAGTTCATTGTCCTGTTATGAGTTTCACAACCATTAGATGAATGCATTTCAAATTGACACTGTATGATAAGAATCTCAAATCAAATCAAAACATGCATTCTAACCATAGTTCCCAGACTCGGACTCCGCAAGGCCGACTCGACTCATGACTCAGCTATGACTCGACAACGACTCGGCAATGACTCGGCAAAATTAAAAAACCCTTGAAATTAAGAGATTTTTAACGATTTAAAACTTCTTTCATGCACCCATTATTGGATAAAGCCCAATTATAATGTGTGCTAGCTTGTTATGCCATGAAAGGCATGTTGGTAGAGTATCTACTTGTTTGGGGCTTCTGTTTAGTATTTTCTTTGGCCAAATTGAAATTCTGGGAACACCAACATGAGACATCATGAACATCTTCACTTGGGAACTGTAAGGAGTGCTTGTGTATGGTAGCATTAAATAGTGTGCTTGTTGAACTTAGGTTTTAACTTGGGACTATAATTGAACTTGGTATTTCTTGGACCTCTTAGTTTTTAGGCTATATATATGTTGGATGGAAGGGGGAATTGTGAGGCCAGAAGGGTTTGAAAATATGCTCCTCAGAGACATGTCCCTTGCCAAAAATAACCTTGTGCCCCATGGGGGGATTTTTTGGGATGTGGGGACAAGTAGGAAATGTCCCCAACTCACCCCCTTTTTTCAAAATTTTAAGAAACATCCCTGTTGTGAGGTACTCACACATCGCCCCATTGCAAATGAAGACCCCCACTTTTTGCTTTCTAGGGTTAGCTCTTTTAGTTTTGTTGTTGGTCGTTTTAGTGTCTTAGCCTTTGCATTGAAGGGATTGAGTTTCTCAAAGGTCATCAAATCAGGTGGATCTCCTCAAGGTGGAGTGAAGGAGGTTAGGTTAGTTGAGTGATTAGGGGTTATTTAGATCATTCCTAGGGTTTTTGTGTACTATCTGGTCACGCTTCAAGTTGCTAAATCAAACCTTGGTTGAATGCATAGTGTCCTCCTAGGTTCCGTCCCTTACATCAAGGTCAGAGTGAACTCGCCTTAAAAGTTTGGAATGTCATCTTGATCCTGAAATGGCCTGAAATTTGACTAAGTCTGGAAATTTGAAGGATCCTCCAAAAACTAGATTTTGCATTATAACTTATGGAGGTCCGAAACCACTCTCAAACATCTTGACAATATATATGGAATATAACTTAAAGTATAAGAGTCTCTTTCTTATACTTAAATGTTTTATTCCATATATGAATCCTGACGGAGAGACTAACTTGTCAAACAAGTCAAAACATTGACCTGTTGTGGCCGAGTCTTGGAGCTTGGACTCGGCGAGTTTTGCCATAACTCGCCTGACTCGCCGAGTCCTGCCATAACTCGCCTGACTCGCGAGTTAGGTGAGTTTTGGTCAAAACTTGCCGAGTCCGAGTCCCGATTCAGCAAAACTCGTCGAGCTTGGCTCGACTCGCCAACTCGGCGAACTCGCCTGACTCGCGGCGAGTTTGGGAACTCTGATTCTAACTATTCGGGAAAAGCATGATTCCCGATCCTTATGCAATTCCTGTAAAAGGAACAGGATTAAATCATCACACAGTCTTATTCTTAACAAGAATACTTAAACTAATAATCTTGACTATTTTTTGCATTATCATCCTTATATTCTATGATAGCATTGTTTTTCATAATTGAATAACAGAAGTGGCATTCACAACCAGCTAAAGGCTTCTTCTAACAAGAGAACTTTCATCCATATACAGGCTCAACTATGAGGATAAGGATTAAAAGTAACTACCTAACTGCTAACCTTCTCATAATTCAGGTGCCCTTCAAATTCAGAATCATTCTCTGTCAAAATGAAAAACAGACAAGCATATCATATTCATTTGTAAGCAACATGCATGTTATTGAAAAGGAGCATTATGTCTATTGATAACCAAGTCCACAGCTTCTCTTCTTTTTGATTATGATCTAAGTGAACTCTAATGCCTAAATTTTTCAATACCAAGTTGTAGATCTATAATTTCATTTGTAGTAAGGATTTTTGGTTTTAATAACATTTTATAGTCTACTCCCCAACCTTACTGCAAATAACTGAAAATTTACACATCTAACTCTCATTGCATAATCTACTAATCTACTAATTACATCAGCTGGCCAGTCTCAATATGAGCAAAATAAACATGGTTCATAGTTGCATATACCATTAGATTGTTCTCAAAGAGCTTAATCAAAATCTGATGCTAGAATACATGCAATGATGATCATTTCTAGCCCTCACAAATCATCTTTGATGCAAATAAACCCAACATGCATGATTTTCAGAACAAAATTTACATCAACAATTATGGGGCCCAAGGGTAAGAATTTTAGCAGAAAAAGCGACACCCATAGCCAAGGAAAAATGCAGCAAATGAATGCCATGAATGGTTCTCATGAGAGGTAAGAAAACGACACTAATGTGTGTGCATTAAGGATCTCTTATGACTTTGTAGAAAAACTAGCAATTCACAACACCATGGGAGATTTTTAAAGCCACCTCTCACCTCAACAAAAATTTGCAGTAACTGAATTTATAGCTCTCCTCAAAATGGCAACCTCCCCATGCAAAGAGAAAACAAGATCTTCACTAAAGTGTGGCTAACAGATCTGCCCATTCAAAATCCAGAAAGAAAAGACAAGCTTCATCCAAAAATGACAACTCCATCACACCAAAACAGAGAAATTATGCACCTCTCCAGCTATGGCAGCCATCATGTTTTTCCTTTCTAAAGAACCTAAAATGAGAAAGCACTAAAATGCCAAGGCAATTAAAAATTAAAACCACTGAGGATAATCATTAAGGTAAAAAATTTTAACCATTTGAAAAGCCCCCAAATGAACCAGTCCAAATAAAGAATTCCTATAAAAAACATTTGGGTCAACCTCCAAGGAAAAAAATAAAAATAAAATATGAACAAACACCAATGAACAGAACTAGGGGTTACAAAACAGCTAGCATGGGATTCACTATTCATCTGTATGAGCATGTACAACAATGGAATAATTTTATATCAGGAGCATGGATAAAATCAAACTATGATTTATTTTATTAAATCACATCATTCGATGTTACAAAGATTTATCAATTAAACTACACATTTAATCCTTGTAATTTACTCTTCATCCTTTAACACAAGTTTAGTATTTTAACTAGGTTCAATTCAAACCCATATTGACATTTGATTTTGATTTTATTTTACCAACCATAATTTGTTTAGCCACAACCATTTAATTTTATATTTAACTCACATATAATTGGCCAACTCATAAATTGGTGTTGAATCAACTTTATTCATCATACAGAATCAATTATCATTACCTTAAAGGAATTCAATTGTTGTCATCAAGAAAACATAAGCGTTTACAAGCACATTACCATGGATAAATAGAATGGTCACAAGAAAACATGATGCAGCTAAGGCCATAACCCAATTAGGGCATACAGTATGGATATGAGATTTTGAGCAAATAGGAGCAAAATGAAGCACATCCATGGCCTACTAGGAGGCAGAGAATGAATCTACAAGAGTTTCTCTAAGCTAAAAAATGCATAGCACAAGGGCACTTTTCCGATGCATGAAAATATGGATGTAGGCAATTTCAATATGATGTAACTTTTCCATTTTGTGAAATTGGATTTGTTCTTTGTGAATTTTAGACTAGCTAAGTTGGTTTGCCTTATCTCTACAATTCCTTTCTATAAAATTCTTAATTCAAAATGATGTTCTAATATTATTTCTTTTGCAGTAAATTTGAAATTTCTTTCTGGGTGCATTTCAATAAAAGAATTATAGTATGTTTAGTTATATTTTCCGAAATCCTTTGCAGCTTTAATCCCACAGATTCCTACATATGGATTGAACTATATGGAGTTCCATCAGATAAACATATTGATTTTATTGGGAATGTAAGTCATCACAATATTTCCTTTTATAGTCAGTGATCATAATACATACTTAAATACTACAAGCATTGTTTTTAGTTGTTAATCATTTTATAAACTTTTGCAGACTATTCGATCGTGGTATGTGCTTGGTAGATTGGGAGGTTTCAACTCTACAAATATGCAGGTTTTATCTTCATCTCGTCTGATTTTATTTTTGTTTGTATATAAATGAACTCTCTTTTATTTTTGGAAAAAATACGTCTGATATAGATGAACCTATCTTGTTTTTTGGGTTTGGTTTCTAATTTGTAATTTTCCCCTGCATGTTTTGAAATCTCCATGCAATGGATTACACTGAATGTGTATGCACTAATATATGGACTCTACTAATTTGACCTCTAGATGGTAAAATGTTGAAGTTCCCTCACAGTGTACACTTGAAGGAATCATAGAAGTGTGATTTTATTTTTGCCATGGCCTCTTCCAAGAACAGTGACTTCCTTTATTTCTGCAATCTTCCTTTATGCATGGCTTTTTAACCTCTAGACACTTTCCTTGGCAGTGACAATAAACTTGGCTGAAAAAAGTGATCTCTTCTTCAGTCTGTGACTCACTTTACCCACATGTTACGGTCTTCTCTTGTCTATACAAATCTTTTTTTTGTTACACAGCAGGGAGCTTCTCTAAGTTATGATCATTTCCTGAATAGCAGCAACTTTGACAAATCTACAATTTTGCAAACCTTTGCTCTTATTCCAATGCGGTGATCTCTTCGAACAAAAACAGATTACTCTTAACCTCTTAATCTACGGACAATCTTCTTCACCTCTTCTTCTGATCGGCACTTCCTTGTTGCTTCTATTGTTTCTTCTGATCGGCTCTTTGTTGCTTCTTCAATCAACTGCAAACTCTCCTTTCAAGAGGCATGTAATGACCTACCCCTGATTGTGCCCAAATTTTTGCACCTTTTGCAAAACTCAGTGGATGGACATTTCAACAAACAGTTTGCTTCCACATAGGTTACGGTTCAGATGCAGATAGATATGTTTATTGCAGAATTATTGAAATGAAGTCATTGCAAACAGCCTTTCATTCTTATTGCACTCATAAATGAAGAAGTCAAGTTTATTCAATTCGAACTCCCAATCTAAATTCAAATACATGTAACTGCTGTCACAAGAACCAAATTTATAAATGTTGAGAACAAAGATTTCCGACCTTTAACAAAGAACAATGCAATTATTTTCCAAACTTGACCCTGCTATTGCAACTAGTTCCAGCCACTTAGAACAGAATTTTTGAGTCCACACAACCTCATTCAGACCTTCAGAGATTTTGTCCAAGAAAAATAAGAAATACAATGGTTATTACTAAATCTTTGATGGTTCAAACTTCAGACTCTGAATCATTTTTGAAGTTACAATTATATTATTAACAGCAGACCAAAAACTGGTTGCAGCTACAGCAGAGGATGAAGAAGCAACCAGTAAGGCACAAAGGCAGCAACTGTATGAATTTTCTAATCATAAACTAAAGTAACCAGCTTCAGAAAACATCAAAACAGCAAGGCGACTAACACCCCCAAAACACCACTGAAAACTCACTGTTCACGTCACTGTTCACATCACTGTAGCAAGCCTTCAGCATTCATTAAAGGGAATTGTGGATGAAAGGTATAGAGAGAAGTCTGCAATGTAGTTGCTACAAGAATATGAGTGATCATGGGATACGAAGAGACACTCAACCAGTAACACATCTAACAAGGGAACACTTAGTCATGCGTAGGAGAAAGATATGCAAAAAGAAGAAAATAAAGTTGTCTTGCTGTGGAGTTACTTGATTTCCTTATCTTCTAAGATGATGTATTAGATTTGAAGAAATCATTAGGCTCACCTACAAAATTCCTTTGGGGTCTTTGAGGTATAACAAGGGAATGCTGTAGTGTAATGTCCCCCAATATGAGTCAAATTGATTTGTAAGCTGAGTTCCCGAGTCTCATATGCTGATTGGTAAGAGAAAGGGGGACTCCAAAGATCTTGGAGAGTGCAGGTTTAATAATTCAGGATTTCTATTTTTGGCAATGAGCCTACTTAGTAGTTTGGATCTCAATGACACTTCCATAAGTGATTTCTGACTCTTGGGCTATTCTCCAAATTTCTTGGAGAGCATGTCTACTTTTAGTAAGTCGTCTAGTTGACTCCAATCATCATTCCAAGTCTTCAGTATTACATGGGTGTTGTCATAATTGGATTTTAAAGTCACTATAATGCTTTCCGCAACATGGGAAAATTATTGAGTTATTATTTAATTATTTCACTAACATTGTCTTATGTCAATAAATAGACAACTTAGTGTAATAGCTCGTTAGGAAGGTAATAAAATGTTTTATAAGCTGAATGCCTAGATAAGGGTGAGAAGCACACAAAAAATACTGAAAGGGGTGGGGGGTGAAACAATAGTTTAAACTTTTTAAAACATGAAGCCACATAAAACTTGAGAGATCAAACAGCAAGAAGCAAACACCAAATATTCTCGTGGGAAACCCTTTTGGGTAAAATGCCACATCATGCAGATCCTTGACATAGTGAATCTGGTCCACTTAATTGCATTTCAATGCCTCAAAGATCTCATGGACTGTCTGAATCTCCTTTAGCAGGGGCAGGATTTGCTTTGCCACTTCTGGTTCCACTGC
Organism: Cryptomeria japonica; assembly: GCF_030272615.1. Classification (NCBI taxonomy): domain Eukaryota; kingdom Viridiplantae; phylum Streptophyta; class Pinopsida; order Cupressales; family Cupressaceae; genus Cryptomeria; species Cryptomeria japonica. Next base: position 279,806,032 of record NC_081411.1, read on the forward strand.
AATCTCCTTTTATCTCTCCCGTGGAGTGGGATTCTTCACATGCAATACTCTGTCTGCAATCCATTTCTTCACTTTTCACAATGTCTTCCGGCTACCATGGAAAATCTGCCTTGATTGAGGTCATATTGTGCTTGGCTCCTGTATTTTCAGTGTCTAAGCTTATTCTTATTTGTACAAGAAAATTAAGGTTTTCTTGTAAAAAATTGACATATGTCACTGTCAGTTGGTCTCTATGATGGTATTTGTATGCAGGGATTCTGCCTTTGGACACAGATATTGAGTGGAGTTTGTTTTAAGGAAATTTTAAACTTCAGTTTGCCTTGTCAATTGGTGGGGTTATATATTTGGGTGATCTCCTGGCCAACTTCTTGTCTTTCAAGTTTCAACCCATTAAGAAGAATGTGCTTGATATTGTTATCATTAATGGATTTTCTTTATGAACTGTTTTGCTTTGCATCTTTCTCTTAACTTTTTCTACACATACAAGAACATTGATGTTTTCTTGTTAAGAACCCTAGGTACTGACACACGTCATTGTCAATTACTCTATATGATGGCATTTCTATGCAGACATGCTGCAATTTAGTACAGTTAGTGACTGGAGCTTGCTTAGGAAATATTATGCACTTTATGATATAGATTCATGAACACCGCATTTAGTGCTTTTGGAAAAAAATAAATTAGTTAGATGTTCTTTTTATTTCTTGTCTGTGCTTCTATTAATTTTTTTAGTAATCTTCTGTGGATTGAACTTTGATATTTTTATTTGCAACATTTATTTATTTGTTTTATAAATTGAGATTCCTATAATTGCAGGTCATCTTATTTTATCATGTTATGTTACTGTTTTCCATGCACTTTTATTTATGAGCTAGGGAACTAGAATAAATCTCTATGTTTTGTAATGCTACTGGCCACTGTATACAAATTGAAAGACAGTTTCAACTTGTTTCTTGAAATCTTGGTGTTGCAGTTGACACAGTTAGGAATAACTGCTAAACTGAGGTATAATGAAGATCAGGCATCAAAAGCACTTACTTCATCCTTACATGATATAAGTGATGTTGAGTTTCAAGACAATTTGGCTCGATTTTGGTAAGAAAATCCTGCTTAAGAAAGAAATAGATTTTGCCAATATAAATTGTGAATTATAATGATGCTTATACATGTTTTTTGTTTAGGACATCAATGTCAGATGAAAATCATAAATTTTCTATGATTCTTGCATTTGCAAAATATTATGTTAAATGCTTTTAAAACTTATTTTGACAGGATTGATATGGGAACTTCTGATGTGCTAGCATTGGATATATTGATCAATTCTCTTATAGGCTTGAGTGCAGAGTAATCTCTTTGTACCTCAGTAAATATTTCAGTTCCTTGCATTTTTCATTTTTATAGTAGAAGTAGATCATAGATTCTGTACTGACATCTACACTGTAAGATTTGTGGGCTAGTTGCATCATCTAGAAAGTAGAACTTCAGGCCTTACAATCTTTATTGTACTTGGCTTTTATTTTTTTTCCCACTGGCAATCATAATCTCATCTTGCTTGCTTTCTTCCAAAAAAGTAGGAAGACTTTAACTATGGGGAATGCTTGGTATGCAAAACAAATTATCTTATTTAAACATAAACTGGGTAACAATTATTAATGTTTTTGGGGTCTAGGGCTTCAGTCTTGTGTGATATTTTGTACAATAGTTCGCCAAGAATTTCATTTTCTTGCAAAAATTTTAAAACTTGGTTACCATACTAAAACAGAGATGGTTGTCCTCATTAAACCTTCCTCGAAGAAGCAAGTCATATGTCTGTAACCATACCTTCAAATAAGTTTTGAAGCTATATTTAGACAAAATAATCCATGCTATAGATCTTTGTTTGGCACATAGGACAATTTATAAGGGCCATCTATCTATAACCACCAAGTTTCAAGTGAAGATGCACTGGGAATGTAAACAGAAATGAAAGCAACATAATACATTCAATGTAAACAATTGACAAGTTTCAATTGCAGATGCACTGGAAATGTAAACGTAAATGAAAGCAACATAAAACAATCAATGTAACAAAGAGATGGTGCCAGTAGTTGTTATATCATCTATTAAGGAATCTAATGCCAGGTTTGGAATGAAGAGCTACTCCAAAAGCACAGAGGCTGTTCAAGGGCCAAAGTTCTATTCTTGGCCATGATTATTTATATTAGTTGCTGTTTTCCAAGGTATTATTTTTGGATGGAGGGCTAGGGCCTATCTTTAAGATGCTTTTAGTTAGTTTTATTGTTCTTTTCTTTAGATTACTTTGTTCTTAAAAGTTTGTTCTTCATGCTTTTTGGAAGCTTTAAGCATTTGTGCTTTAAAACAATGATTTTTGGAATACATTAATGACTATAAAAAATTGGCATCCTGTAACTTGTATATAAGTGCTTTGAGCACATGATATTTAAATTTTTGAATGATAGTTGATGTTACACTTATATTGCTGAAAAGGCAATCCATTTTTTATTGTGTCTACATGTTTGTGATTTCATTGATTAGATTGAGGTTGAATGACATTGTTTACTGCTATATCTGATAAATCAAATACAGGAAATAATAATATACATGACAACGCATACCGGACACAGCAGTAAAATATATCTTTATTCACACATGAAATTATTACAGAGGAGAAGACTAGAGATGGTCGACCAAGGATTACAATAGATTTGACTATACCATACTACCTTCCTTGGCATTACACAACATATTTAAAGGACTTGACGGTTGCCAAGAGGAACACAACCGTCAACCAACCGACACATTAAATACCTGAGAGTGACAACCCATGTAATACAAACAATTAATACATTGGCAAACAACAAAGGTTATCAAATATAATGATAAGCATTTTATGCCGACTACATCATCCCCCAAAAGAAAAAGTCGTCTTCTAGAGGACAAGTAAAAGATCAAGTAATATTTGAGAAGACTAATGATAGATAGTGACTTGGACTGGATGACCCCAACTTGTAGTGTACCTGCCAAATCAAATGGGGGTTTGGGGGCAGCGGGCAGCGCCCCTTGCGGGGTCGAGGGGCAACGCCCAGGGCGTGCTCTCGTCGCCAAGGCCAAATTAAGACCTTAAAAACCACATAGAACTCCATGGTGCACGTGATTTTTGTAGTTTTTTAAGATGCCAAAAACATTGTTGATGAAGCCAGAAAATGGAGATTTCACAGTGTTTAACTAACATATGATGTCAAAATTCTGATCATGTTGTATTTAGCATTTCAAAATTGATGGTCATACTAGAGGTTACTTCATTTTTCCTGCCTTCTCTTCATTTGGCATAAGTCTTCCCCGACCTTACGACTCTCTCTGCCTTCTCTGCCCATACGACTTGCCAAGCTGTCTCATAAACTGAGCTCGTATGGCCTGATGCAAACTACCTTCACGTACAACTTTTGCTTACTTGTACAACATTTTTAGTCCCTTGCGTACGGTTCCACTTGATCCTTCGTACGGCTTGGTGTCTTTTGTTTCTACACCCACGTATGGCTTAATGTTCCCATATGGCCTCTTATCTCCAAGCTTACTCCGTATGGCGTACTGATTTCATTTGTACAATATGCTCCTTCCTTGTCCTCCGTACGACCTATTTGGTATCCCATATGATGTCCTCATGAACTCGTATGACTACTTTGTTTTTCCTCGTTCTCCATGTCCTTTCCATATGACCTTTTGCGAACTAACCCCACGTACACTTTTTGCATCCTGCCATACGAACTTCTTCAATCGATGTTCCTCGTACGAATTTTCTCCCTTTTGAAACTGTACGTGCTTCTCCAATTGCCATACAGACTCCTCATACGGATTTGTTTCCTTTGGACACTATACATGCCTCTTCAATTGCCTTACGGATCCCTCGTATGGATTTGCTTCTTTTAGCCATCGTATGGGCTTCTTTGGATGCCGTGAAAACTTCTCGTACGGTTGAACCCATACGGACTTATTCCCTTACGACATACGGATGAAGACTTCCTTGTTGTTTGCCCTCTCGGGTGAATAACTTAAGACATAAAGAAAATAATGCAGAATAATGCCGTAAATATCAGACAAAGTATATCAGATGTTCTATTCCAAAATAAGTGTATGTTACAAGTTACATTCCGCAGTATAAAAGGGTACCGAGGGGGTGCGAGCGCCAACCGTCGCACCGCAACTACCACCCCTCGGTTGCCAACTAACCAAAACAATTACACATAATTAACTAATCTTATTCCCGTGTACAATAATGCCGCCAACACTCGTCTATCTATAATTCCATACAGATGAAGCACTCTCCAGTTGTTTGTGATTTCGTACAACTATTGTTCCCGTACAGTAAATGACCTGCTCCTTGCATGACCCCTTCTTGCCTTTCGTATGGTGTACAAAAATAGTCTTTTAGACAATCTTCATGCTCTCTGTACACCGTACGGACTTCCTGCGTAGTGTTCTTGTATTTGCCTGTACAGTTCCTTCTATTTAATTTTTCTCTCAATTCCATATTTTTTGATTGTACACTTGCGTATGATCTTTGTACTGGTATGATTTCCTTTCATGTAGACTCCCTAGTTTGTACCACCTTTGTTCTTCCTTTCTGGGCCTTTCCCTTCCACTTTCCATCTATGTAGTACTAGATGTATCATCCATAACTTTAAATGCTTTAATTGATTGCTCTTCACCGAGAGTTGTAGCTTCTAAAAAATTACACGTTGGCAAAAATATCTCCCAGTCCTCCATTTGCTAGTGGAATAGTCCATTCAGGGAATTTGCATCTTCAGAGTAATCTTCCAATTCGAGAACCCCTTCATCATTAGGTTCCATCGTTTTCCATCCTCTCTCCATCCCCAAATCTCCACCCTCGGACTCTAAGTCGAAGGAGGCCAATTCTTCACTCACCACTTAGTTCCTCAAGTCAATGACGTGCTTCCTCCCATCACTCTCAATCAAGAGTGTGTTTTGCTTCCAATTATGATTTGCCTTGGTAGTAATCAACTATCCCCTCTCAAGGAGTGCGTCGAATACCTTTTGAATGGGATGACTACAAATTCCAAGAAAAATTGTTGTGTCCGAATCATTACTTTTTGTGCCATCAATGTTCCCAACGGCTTGATGCCATGCTGGTCGACACTTACCAAGTGGAAGGTCAACAGCTGGATCATCGGTTTCCCTAGACATTTTCAAGTGTCTTCTTGTAGTATGTTTACTCCTGAGCCTCCATCGACGATGGTGTATGCCAACTGTAGTTGGCATAAAACACATATTGTTATGTTTGATAAATTTGGTTACCCGACAATGTATTAATTAATTGTATTAAGTGGGTTGTCACTCTCGGGTAGTTATGTGTCGGTTGGCTGACGGTTGTGTACCTCTCGGCAACCATCGAGTCCTTTAAATATGTCGTGTACCGCCAAGGAAGTAGTACGGTATAGTCGGGTCTATTGTAATCCATGGCCGACCATCTCTGGTCTTCTTCTCTGTAATAATTGCATGTGCGAATAAAGATATATTTTACTGTTGGGTCTAGTATGCATTGTTATGTACATTATTTTCTGTATTTAATTTACCGGTTGTTGCGGTAAACATTTTGGCGCCGTTGCCTTAAAAGAAATCGGGTCAGCCTTGAGTGATTCATGTCCGTAGATCCCATTAAAGGTGAGAAGAGGCCTCAAGGTGGTCAAGACCAAGCGATTATGTGATTCGCCGATCCTTGGCCGGAGGGAGCATAGAGACGAGTCGAAGCTTGGAAGTACTTGGAGTATTGGGATGCTGGAGGTGGACGTGTAGAGGACGCACGCGTGTCTGAGAGTGCAAGGAAAGCACTGGAACGTAGCGGTCGGAACAGTTCTCTCAAGTTCGACACACCTGGAAGTACTCAAAGTGTTGGGGACGCTGAAGGTGGATGTGTAGAGGACGCCTGCGTGGCCGAGAGTGCAGGGAAAGCACTGGAGCGTAGCGCTCAAATAGTCCACCCAGGTCCGACACACAAGGCGAATACACATGTACCTTCCGAGTGAAAACAATGTTCAACACCCAGGAGAAGCAAAAACTGCTGATGTTAATGGGAGATGGCTTGGAGGACCTCGTACGACATTGCAAAACATGCATAACCATTTGGGAGGCAAATGGCCAAGATGACAGGGACTACTGGCTGAAGGCATTTCCCGTCACCCTTTGAGGGATCGCCATTGACTGGTATATAGACCTCGACGCCCAGCACAAAATGAGATGGAGTGATTTGAAGAGGGTGTTCCAGGAGGAATTCAAACTCTTGAGGGATGATAATGAGATCGTGGCCAAAATCCATAATACTAAGCAAGGGAAAAATGAGAGTGTATGCGCTTACAATCGTAGGCTCAAAGAATTGTTGAACAAGATGGAGAACCAACCAGCTGACGGGTTGAAGAAGAGGTGGTTCACGGAGGGATTGATACCCTCACTACGCAAGAAGATGAAAGTGCCTCCATCCTTGTACGTCAATGCTTACAATCAAGCGATGGACATCGAGAGTGAAAACAAAACCTCCTCCCGAGAGAAGAGGAAGATCGATAATGATGAGAGCACCGAAGGTAGTAGTGACGAAGAATCCAAAACCGTACGAGCCCTTCGACGAGATATGTTGAGAATGATGAAAGAATTGAAGGCTGAGAAAGGAACTGACAAAGAAGGTAATGAACTATGGTGTACTGAGTGCAAAAGGGAGGGGCACACGAAAGGTAATTGTCCTAGAAATATGTTTTGTGAAATTTGCCAAGTACTGGGGCATTCAATCAAGGAGTGCCCATACAATTTGAAGATGAGTACACAAGTACTATTCACATAGGGAGAGTCTAGCCCATCGAAATCACAGAATGTATCACCAAGTGGTTATGGAAATCAACGAGGGTGAAACCAAATACAGTACGACTCTAGAGGACGTCCTATCATACAATGCCGACAATGTAGTGAATGGGGACACTTTGCGAGAGATTGTCATAACAAGAAAGACAACATACAATTATAGTGCAAATGGTGTGGACCAGGTGACCATGAAGACACCAACTGCTCGAAGCAGAAGGGTATTTATATGTTGGATGTGGAGGAACAAGAGGATGTAGTCTTGGCAATCATTAGAGCATAGACAAAGAAGGCAATGTATTCAAACTCTGGTGTGGAAAAGGAACGAGCCGAAGTAGAACAAGTGTTGGTGAAGGAATGAGTAACTTCCAATGGAATTACAAGTACGTCATTGCGGGAGTCAGAGAAGAACATAGTCCGATAGGTGCTACAAACAACTGTACCCATCAAGGTGGTAGACCTTCTTCAAACTATGCCGGAATTGAGAATGGCAATTGCCAACACAGTTAGTGACGACACAATTATCCAGAAACAATGTAAGCCACACGAGGAGGAACTGACGGGAAAACCACCATCCGAAGGGAATGAGTCCAGTGATCCAATTTTGCTGATGGTGAGCATTGGGAGGAAGCGGACAGTCGTTGAGATGGAAATAATAGGGAAGAAGTTGACAAACACCATTGTCGATGGAGGCTTGGGAGTAAACGTACTGCCATAAGACACTTGGAAATGTTTGGGGAAGCCGATGCTCTGGCCACTAACCTTCCATTGGTAGGTGTTGACCAACACGTCATCCAGCCGTTGGGAACATTGATGGCACAAAAAGTAATGATTGGGACACAACAATTTTTCTTGGACTTTGTAGTCATCCCATTACAGAAGAAGGCACATGACGCATTCCTTAGGAGGGGATGGTTGATTACTGCCAAGGCAAATCATAATTGGAAGCGCAACACACTCTCAATTGAGAGTGATGGGAGGAAACACGCCATTGACTTGAGGAACCAGGCAATGAGTGAAGAGTTGGCATCCTCCGACTCAGAGTCTGAGGGTGGAAATGGTATGGAACCCAATGATGAAGTGGAAGATTGCTTTGAAGATGAGACGAGTTCCTTGAATGGACTATTCCACTGGCAAATGGAGGACTATGAGGTATTTTCACCAACATGCAATTTTCTTGAACCTACCACTCTTCGTGAAGAGCAATTGATGAAAGCATGTAAAGTTATGAATGATACATCTGGTAGTACGGAGATGGAAAGTGGAAGGGAAAATCCCATGAAGGAAGAACAAAGACAGTACGAACAAGGCACCTAGAAGGAATTACAAGTTGTCAAGTACCAAAGCACCTTAAAGGCCATCCAAAGCCAAGTACACAGACAAGAAGTAGGGAAAAATTGAAGCTGGTCCAGAGAAGGAGCACTGTACACATCTCCCAAATCCATATGAGTAGCAAGAGGTAGCAAAAGTCCGTACACCTCCGTACGGCAAGGGGAAAGTGACCCATACAAACCCGTACGAGAGGAAGAAAACATTTTGACGGAGGCAAACTTGAGCAAAGGGGGAGGACAACCATATGGAACCACACAGGTCAATGCAAGGAGGAGATTAAAAGAGCATACGAAAGACATCCACACACAAGGAAGAGAAATATGTACGGAGGGTGAAACAAACCGTACGAAGGCAGGATGGGTCGTGGGTGTGTAGAGTTCTGTGGAGGAGTCCGTACGAGGTGTGTAGAGTTCCGTACGAGGGCGGAAGGAATCCGTACGATGAAAAGCAAGAAAATTCGTACCAAAATTTGCATGAGATTCAAGGAAAATCTGTAAGGCCAGACATAGGGAAATCCGTACGGCCAAACACATGAAAATCCATACGGCCAGACACAGGAAAATCCATACGGCCAGACACAAGGAAATCCGTACGGCCAGCCATAAGAACTCCTGTACAGATAGATAGGAGAAATCAGTACGAAGTTTGGAGTTGTTTGTACAAAGTTGGCACAGAAGTTTGAAGAGATCCATATGGAATTGCCAGAAATCCGTATAGAGTTGGAGGGTAAATTTGGAGGAATCCGTATAGAATTGGCAGCTCAGAAGATCTCATATGGTGACAGTTGGAGGCATCTGTATTGGCCGTATGGAAGTAAGGAAACTCCTGGTAGTCACGAGAGCTCTCTTGGTCAGATGGAGGAGATGCCACTGTCAGGGGAAGAGGGGATGCTACCATCACTTGGCGGACATGGTGGACACGACGGAGTTGGCGGACATGGTGGACACGACAGAGTTGGTGGTTCTGGCGGTCTTGGACATGGCGGAGTGGACTTGCCATCTAGCGATTGTGGCGGTCTTGGTCATGGCAAAGTGGACCTGCCATCTGACAGTCGTGGTGGAGTTGGCGGTCGTGGACATGGCGGAGTGGACCTGCCATCTGGCAGAGTTGGCGGAATGGAACTGCCATTTGGCGGTCCTTGCGGAGTTGGTGGAATGGAACTGCCATTTGGCGGTCCTAGCAGAGTTGGCAGAATGTAACTATCTGGCGGTCCTGGTAGAGTTGAACTTCTGTTTGGTGATATGGAGCCCCATGGAGGGATGGAAATTCCATCTGGCGTACAAAACTTAGGAAGGGCATTGCAGGTACAACACGAGCAAGGGGCGCTGCCCCTTGACCTCATTGGGGGTGTTGCCTTTAAACCTCCCTTTGATTTGGCAGATGCACTACATGTTGGGGTTGTCTAGTAAAAGTCTTGGCCTACACTCTTGTCATTAGTCTTTCCAGATATTACTTGATGTTTACTTGTCGTCTGGAAGACGACTTTTTCTTTTGGGGGGGATAATGTAGTTGGCGTAAAACGCATATTGTTATGTTTGATTATATTGGTTACCTGACATTGTATTAATTAATTGTATTAAGTGGGTTGTCACTCGCAAGTAGTTGTGTACCTCTCGGCAATCGTTGAGTCCTTTAAATATGTCGTGTACCGCCAAGGAAGTAGTACGGTATAGTCAGGTCTATTGTAATCCTTGGTTGACCATCTCTGGTCTTCTTCTTTGTAATAATTGTATGTGCGAATAAAGATATTTTTATTGCCGGGCCTAGTATGCATTGTTATGTACATTATTTTCTGTATTTAATTTACCGGTTGTCGTGGTAAACATCAAATTATCAACTTCTTTCCCATTATTTCCATCTTGACAATCGTCGGCTTCCTTTCGATGCTCACTATCAGCAACATTGGATCATTGGCCTCATTCCCTTCATGTGGTGGTTCCTTGGTTCCTCTTGTGGTTTGCATTGGTTTTGGCAAATTTTGTTGTCACTGACCATGTTGGTAATTGCCACCCTTAGTTGTGGCATAGTTTGAAGAAGGTCTACCACCTTGATGGGTATGGTTGTCTGTAGCACTTGCCAAACTATGTTCTTCTTTGACTCCCGCAATGACGTACTTGCAGTTCCATTGAAGGTTACGCTCCTTTGCTAGCACTTGTTCTACTTTGACTCTAGCTTCTCGAAGTCGTTCCTTCTCTGTACAAGAGTTCAGATACACTGCCTTCTTTGTTTATGCTCTCGTGATTGCTAAAATTGCCTCATCTTGTTCTGCCACATCTAGCATATTAATACCCTTTTGCTTCGGGTAGTCGGCGTCTTCATGATTCCCAGGTTCACACCATTTGCACAATAGTTATACGTTGTCTTTCTTATTCTGGCAGTCTCACGCAAAGTGTCCCCATTTACTACATTGTCGGCATTGTATGATAGGATGTTCTCTGGAGTCATACAATATTTGATTTCGCCCTCGTTGATTTCCATTGCCGCCAGGTGATACATTTTGTGGTTTCGATGGGCTAGACCCTTCTTGTGTGAAGAGTACTTGCATACTTCTAGTCTTCAAATTATATGCACACTCCTTTATTGAATGACCCAACACCTAGCAAATCTCACAAAACATATTTCTAGGACAATTACCTTTTGTGTGCCCTTCAATTTTGCACTCAGTACACTGTAGTTCATTACATTCTTTATTGGTTTCTTTCTCGGCCTTCAATTCTTTCATCATTCTCAACATATCTCGTTGGAGGGCCTGTACGATTTTGGATTCCTCATCACTGCTCCCTTTTGTGCTCTCGTCATCATTAGTCTTCCTCTTCCCTTAGGAGGATGTTTTGTTTTCACTCTTGATGCCCATCGTCTGATTGTAAGCATTGGCGTACGAGGATGGAGGCACTACTTTCATCTTCTTGTGTAGCGAGGGGATCAATCCCTTAGTGAACCACCTCTTCTTCAACCGGTCGGCTAGTTGGTTCTCCATCTTGTTCAGTAGTTTTGTGAGCCTACGATTGTATGCTCGTCCATTCTTGTTCTTGCTTTGTTGAGTGTTGTAAATCTCTATGACAATCTCATCGTCATCACAGAAAAGTTTGAATTCGTCTTGAAATGCTTTCCTCATATCACTCCATCTTGTCTTGCGCTTAGCAGCAAGGTTTGCATACTAGTCGATGGCAATTCCTTATAGGGTGGTGAGAAATGCCTTCAACCAGTAATCTTGGTCGTCTTGTCATTTGCCTCCCATATTGTTATGCAGTTCTGGCAATGGCATATGGGATCCTTTGATTCGTCCCTTGTAAATTTAGGGAGTTTCTACTTCTCTTGGGTGTTCATCATTGTTTTCACTCGGAAGGTACCGTGTGTATTCAACCAAATTGGACCATCTTGCTCTCGCCCGCGTTCTTGTGCCTTTCTTGAACTCTTGGCCATGTGTGAGCTCTCGCTCTCTATGCGTCCACCTTCTGCATACACCTTGATCACCTTTGACGAGGAGCAAGTTCCTGATACGGTGCAAATTCATTTCTTGCTTGCTCACTCCCTTGTGTGTCGGACTTGGGTGGATTGTTTTGACCGCTATGTTCCAGTGCTTTCCTTGCACTCTCGGCCATGCAACCGTTCTCTACACGTCCACCTCCAGCGTCCCCAACACTCCGGGTACTTCTAGGTGTGCTTGATCTGGGTGGATTGTTTTGATCGCTATGTTTCGATGCTTTCCTTGCACTCTTGGCCACGTATGCATCCTCTACATGTCCACCTCCGACGTCCCAACACTCAGAGTACTTCTAGGCGTTGACTTGTCCCTGTGCTCCCTCGGGTTGAGGGTCGGCAGATCACCTAATCACTTGGTCTTGACCACCCTGTGGCCTCTTCTCGCCTTTATTGGGGTCTTGTTGATGTGTGTTTTAGGCACATAACATTACAGAATAAATTACCAAGATAATTTACCCTCTCTTGAACAAAATCACCTCAGATGCCAAGAATGAGATCAACTAAAATGATTCCAAGGTTTCTACATGTCAGGTCTTGACGAGTAGGTAACTCAATGGTCGATGTGAATTGTTGTGTTCACTTGGAGACTTATGCAAATGTTTGGATTATCATGAAGATGCGGAGCAGGTGTACTGACAACTTAAGATTGATCAATATGGCTCTGGAAAGGTTTTTATGATATCTAATCCAAAAAAAAATATGGCTCTGGATTTTACTTCTTACTAAAAAAATGGGCAAAAGGAATAGGGTTCAGGAAATCTATTCTAAGCCTAGGAATGTAGGAAATGATGAATGGATCTAGCGGAATCAAACTAGGTCAGGTCTCACAAACAGGTATTGACACAAGCTTAGTGCGATCGTCTAAGGTATACTTAAAGATTTTCAGGCTGTCACCATCAAATGTTGACACCATCCAAGTTGATGCTTGTCAAGGGATGCGTAATAGTTGAGGTTAAGCTTACTCAAATTTCCAGTTGATCACACAAGGCGCACTTACCAGCGGCAAGAGGCTAGTGGTATGGATTAAGGATTCCACACGAATATATCCAACAAATCTTTCACTCAAACTAACATACATGAAAATATTTTCTAATCTAAAATTCTAATCTAACTTGGATGAATTGAGAACCCTGAATGCAAATACAACGCTTGAAGAGCAAAATCACCAACAATTGAACAATGATTATGATTCAAATAGTTGTAGCATATACCAACAATTCTACAAAAACTCTCTCTTACAAATGAGAGACAAGGAGGCATATATAGAGTCTCTTACAAAATGGATGGCCAAGATTGATCCAAGATCAACGACCGAGATCATGCCAAGAAAACCCTAGAATTGCCCTAATTAGGGTTTACATAAAAAATGATGCCACCAACATATGGCCTAATGAAAATATACCTAGTCATCAAATAGGGAATCTTCTAGAAGATTCCTCCCTGCATCTCTCTCTCTCCTAGCATACTCCAAGAATCTAGCCAATATTGAATCTAACTCCATGGAAATGCTAGGCAAGGTATTTTGCTATAAATCAATCATGTCCAATGAATTCGAACAAGCATCCAAAGTGTTCTCCCATTCTGGCATGAGCTTCTGCGATCTATGAACATGAATCAACAAAGAGACCAAGTCGTCTATCTGACTCTTCTTCAAAGAGTCCAACTGACAAAAATACATAAATTTCATCTTGTCTCTTAATTCGGCCAAGTGTAAACCACTAGCATCACTAACATCAACACCCAATAATTCCTCAATCGAGGCAAGGATCTTCATCTGAATGTGCTGAATCAATCCCTCCATCTCCATACAACTCGACTAGGCATTCTCATAAGTTGATTTCTTCATGGTTAATGAACAATACCAGCCATGGAAATCGTATCTATCTCCACTGTGCACAATGTTCTCGCTGACCAAGGTGGAATTAAGAATCTTCTTCAAAGCCTGGAGGCATGGAATAGTCTTCTCTTGAATAGGCCGGAATTCTTCCCAAACTCCCTCCAAATACTGGATTCTGAATGTGAGCCCTGTTGTCCTATCATATGTATGGACAAACTAAGTAAGGAAATCATTTGCCTGCTTTCTTGTATTCTCAATCCACTTTTCCACCTCCGAGAGTGTACCTCTTGCTGCCTCATAGTGTGAATGCATTCTATGGTCAACTGCAATAGGGGAAATAAGGGTGGGATCTTCACGCCTTATCCCTGCAATATACTCTCTAAGTCTGATATTCTCTTCTTTGTACCTTTCTTTCTCCACAATTTCTCTGTCTAACCTTGCATCGATTGCCTTGAGGTTTTCACCAACCTCTTGAAATTCTTGCTTTCTGGATGTACGACCAAGGGCAACTGAAGTGATCTAGAAATCCATAGGAGTAGCAATGTCTGCTGTCATGCCTGCAATAGGAACAACAATCTGCACAATCCGCATTCTTGTCTCATCTCTAGCTATGTGCGACAAAATCTCCGCTCTCTTGGGCTCTTTCTCCTTAGCACTCCTAGTTAGGTAGTCATCAATGCCGTCAATAGGCTGTACCTCTATCATTTGTTTACTTTTCTCCATACTTCTCATCAACCATTCAGGAATAGCAGCCATCTCCATACCATCATCGAGACATATTTATCAATCAAGTCCTCTCAATGTCGAGATAACATCACCATCATCAGGATTATTCCTGGTCCAATCATATATCTCATTTCCCAAACTAACTTCCAAAAGGATAGTAGGGGATCCCGATTGATCATCATTCTCATTCGGAGGTGCAGATGTCGCTGTGGCATGTAACTCCTGAATATTCTCTGGTAGTATCACTATGTTGGAACACTGCCGAGTCTCCTTGTTCTGCTCTGTTACTTCAATCACCTCGATTGATGAGACATTGAGAGGGGGTGAAGGAATGATAGGTGGAGGAATGATAGTCTTTTGTTTCTTCTTCACCTCCTCAATCTTCTTCCCTCTGGCCTTGACTTCTCCTGGCGTGTTCTTCCTTCTCTTGGGAGCTTGACTCTCTTCGTCTACATGAATCCTGACATCACTGATAGTCCTCTGATCTTCCTCGGAAGTAGACTCTTCCGGCTTCATCCTTTCATAAGTGAAGGGAACACCCATATCAACTAACTTATTCATCTGTATATCTACCCATGCATGGGAGAAACTCAAGACCTCTCTCATTAATACATTCAGGTCAATCTCTTCTGACTCTGACCAATTTGGCAATAGGATTGCCTTCTTCATTTCATTCTCATACTGTGGATGTGTATGATCTCTGTTATCTAACACTTGATCAGGAATGAGGAAAAGTCCACAATTCCCCATGAAATCCACTGACATTCTGGACCACATTCTTCTCTTCACTGCTTGCTTGTCCATCAGGCTAGCCCAATAATCCTCTATGTCAACTTTGTGGATGAACTTCTCTCCCTTGATCCTTCCAACTTTCTTGTCTGGATCAAATCTCTCTCTTTTCTTATATGTAGCAAATCGATAGAATGCATGCTCCTCACTCGCAGTGTTGGCGGCTATGACAGACTGGCAAACCTCTGACGTCTTCCCAACTGAAATAGGGAATGTCATGTTTGTCTTGTGCTTCTCTCTCTGGATGACATCGAACTCTAGAAGCTGTCTCACCACTTCCAACAAGATCATTTTGTCAGTCGGATACCTAGGAAGTCTGTAGGGTTCGGATTGAAACCCATGAATCTTAAGGTATGTGAAAGTGGAAAACTGAATATACCACGATCCATATTTCTCTATTAACTCTGTTGCCTCCTTGGACAATCTTCTATGGATTCCGCCTTGCAACATCCGTGATGTACATAGTGAATGCATAATTCACTTTCTTATAGTCTTCAATTCTATACATGCTCAGCTGAGGGTAGCATTCATGACTCCTGAATTGTCCCTGCCCATTCCCGACTTCACCCTTGCATATTAATCCTCTGTATGAAACAAACCGTGCAAGCAGGTATACCAGGTAAGAAGTCATGGCGAATGACTTGGACCGCTCTACATTCCTCAGCTGAAAGTCCAAATTGTCACTTATAATCTTAGACCAATTTACTAATGTTCCTCTAAGACAATCGTGGATGAAATAGAACATCCATCCATCGGATATTGTTCCCTGCGACATCCCCATCACTCTGTTGAGTAGGAATATTAAATTGCTATACTCCTCCTTAAAGTCTACGCACATGAGTGTCTTGGGAGCCTTGGAATAATGAGACCTAGGCTCAATCATCCACTCTTTTTTTATTAAATTCTTGCATACACCCATCTTCTTCGTGTATCTTTCCTCATATTCATCCTTGGTCACATCCTTCATGTCTGTTCCACGTGGAATTCCGAACACGTCTGCAATAGCATCCTCAACAAGGTAGGTAATGACAACGCCCTTAGGAGTCTTGATCATTCGCGTGAGCGGATCGTAACATCGTGCACACTCCAGGATAAGCTCACTGCACTGTATGGAATGTGGAAATCCAGTGGCATGAAAAATACCACTCTTCATAATGTTCGCATATGCTGGGGAAGGAACTTGATCTCGGACTCCGAACATCCGTTGTTGCATCTGGTCGAAGTCTAGGAAATGCATGTTTGTATCTGTGATCTCCTTCCATTTGGATGAAATCTTGAGCTCTGGATAGAATCCAGTCTCCAGCATCTTCAATAGTTCTTTCCTTTCATTATATCCAGACTTCGACATCGCACCTGTACGAAGCTTGAAGTTAGACTTAGGAAAATAAATAATAATGCTTTTAATAAAATTCTTGACTTTCTAAAGATTTTAGCTAATTAGAGCATGAAGTCAGGAGAATAATCCACACTCTTTGTAGATTTTGACAATTAGATTCAAAGTATGACAATGCTAGGGCATGGAAACCCTCTATAAAATTCATTAATACCTCCTTATGCTCAGAAAATATGCAAGCTAAAATGCAAAGGAGGATACTGTTGACGTGTAATTTGTACACAATCATACACAGAATAAAATACCCAAGGGTACGTTATCCTCTCTTGAATAAAGTCTCTGATTGCTGAAGATGTCGCAAAAAAGGATCAATCAGGATGACTCCAATGTTCTTTTATGTAGGGTCTCTACGTGTGGATAAGCACCAGTGGTCGTTGTGATTGCTGTTTCATCAAGGGGACTTACGTATCCGAAATGCAGAAACAAAATTTCCTAATACTAATGAA
This sequence comes from Cryptomeria japonica, assembly GCF_030272615.1. Classification (NCBI taxonomy): domain Eukaryota; kingdom Viridiplantae; phylum Streptophyta; class Pinopsida; order Cupressales; family Cupressaceae; genus Cryptomeria; species Cryptomeria japonica. Next base: position 279,822,899 of record NC_081411.1, read on the forward strand.
TTCCAAAAAAGATCAAAAAGGGGGTAGGGTTTGCAAGAGATAAACTCTAATCTAATCCTAAGAATGACTCAATGCGGGCAGGACTTGGTAAGATTCTACCAACTTCAGTATTGCCAAGGAATTACAACTTTACTGAAACTGATGCGATCTTCTAAGGTAACAAATGATCTTTCAATTCACCAAGGATCATGGACACTACCACGAAGGCACATATCCAAAGCTCAATGACGATTGAAGGTTTAAGTAATTCAAGTCTCTCCAGTTGACCACACAAGGCGTTCCTACAATCAGCAAGAAGCTAGTGGTTTGGAATATGAATCTCACCAAAGATCAAGCCCAACACTTAGTCCTTCAAACTTAAATACTACCTTGACTGAGAATGATTCAAGAAAGTAAACAACCATGAAGATAACCACAAGAATTGCAATAAAACACCATAACTTCAATATTTTATTGATCTCAAAGCCATCATAAACAACAATTGTTTGATATTCCTTCCTCAAAGCTCAATCTTGCTACAAAATAACTTGCTTCTCAAAAACTCTAACTATTTCTTATTGCTCTCTTTTAATTCTATATCTCTATATCTATATCTATCAAAATGAAAATGAATGAGGGTATAAATAGCATCCTCAATTACAATGAACGGTCCAGATCAAAAGAAGATCAATGGCCAAGATTATGACACCTAAACCCTAATTAGGGTTTTATTACAAAAGTTCCCCTTTTATTGCACAACATTAAATGCATAGCCAAATATTAAATTTGGCACAAAAATCTAGGAAACATAGACCAATGACAATTAAGGTGCCACATCACTATAACAACCTTTCCTCTAGAATCTTATTCCCTTTCCAATGCTCCTTTTTAGCATATGCAATGAATCTAGACACGATTCCTTCGATCTCAGCAATTGGAATCTCGGGAAGATTCCTCATTCGTTCCTCCAAGTGGATAACCTGATCGAAAGCCTTGAGCAGAGCAGTGTCCCATCCAGGCTCAAGTTCTTTGATTTTCTCAATCAAGAGCATGGTAGCAAACATCTGATCCCGTTGCTCATCTGTAATAACATTCTCATCTTTGCAAAAGATGACCTTGACTCTATCTTCTAATTCTTGCAAATCCACATCTGTCTCAACTGCAATCCTCCTGCCAAGAATAGTACATAATACTTCAAACACTTTGTCCTGGATCGGATGGATAATCTCTTCAACTTGATTGCATTTGTTACTGATGTCCTCAAAAAGAACCTCCTTCATCTGGAGTAAAGTTGACCATTGGAGTAGACTATGAGGTCCTCCATCCATTATCTTTTCTTGTGCTAGGACCTTCCTTGATGTTTGTCTGATTACTTGCAAGACAGGAATGATAACATCCTTAGTATGAGTAAAAGCAGCTACCGTTATCATTAGGTTGTGGATGATCTCAAGAACCTGGATAGCTCGATGAATGGTCTGCATTATTCTTGTTGCAAATTCAATAGCAACTGTATGGGATTTGTCAATCCAAGAGCTCATAAGCTGAACCAAACTCCTGACTCTCTCTGCCTCGCCAACTGATTCAAGGGGAAGTGCCTGTGCAGGAGATACTGTTGGATCCTGACGTCTCAAAGGCTGATTGAGATGGCTAAAGTAGCCTCTCCAAGCACCGACCTCTCGCTCAAGCTTCCTATTCTTTTCCATTTCTTCTCTAAGCTTGTCCTTAAGTGCTTCAAACGAATCGGTTGCCTCATCCAATGTTTGCTCGGTTGTGAGTGGACCGAGCTCAAATGTCTCTACATCATATTCCTCTGCGAGGATCTCACCTTCATTCCTGTCCACTGCTGGTGTAGCTATCTGCAATTTCCTGGATCCTGTCTCATCTCTGATCATCTTGGACATCTTAGTAGCCTTCCTCTTTTCTGTCATTTCCTGAGAATTTCCAACAAGGCTCTCTAAATCAATCACATTATCTTCATCCTCGATCACAATCACCCTTGTTAGTCTCTCTTTTAACCAATCTGGAATGGCAGATCTTGTTTCTCTAACCTGTATCTCATTAGGCAATGTTTCTTCTTCTCTGAGAGGAGATGTCACTTCGTCATCGTTCTTGTCTTCATGTAGCTCATTGACTTGGAGAGATCGGTTTGATGAACGTTGAGGTGCCTATCCTTCTTCCTGTTTATCGTTCTGTACCATAGATTCCCATAGATTCCTCCATTTCAAGTGTCCTCTTCTCTTGTCGAGAAGATGTGCCGGATGAACGATCTCGGTTGGCCTCTGGCTTCTTCTTGGAGGATTCCCTTTTCTCAGGTCTCTCCTTTCTCTTTGAGCCTCTAGGATGAGGATTACCCTCACTTACGCTTCGAAGGTTGCCTTCGCTTGTGCTTCTGGGATTAGGATTACCTTCACTTACATTTGCTCCTCCTTCTCCTGGCCTTTCCTCCAAAGTAAAAGTCATAGATATGCCCTGCTCTCTCAACTTTTGATGTTGCACATCAACCCATCTGCGAGTACAAGATAAAACTGGAGCCATCAAGGCATCTAGATCCAAAATTCCAGGTTCATTCCAATCTAGCCTCACTGCTTTGCTTTCTCGGTCATAAGATGATTGGAGATGTCTGCCACTGTCCTGAGCTTGGTCGGCCACTCTGTAAATTTTGCATTTCCTGATAAAGTCTAAAGGCAATCTGGAATGCATCTTTCTTTTCACTTCAAGATCATCTGAGAGATTCATCACAAAATCCTCTATCTGAGGTTCATGTCTGTATTTCCTTCCGACTGTCTCTTCTATATACCCATAAGGATCAAAACTCTCTCTCATGGCAAAGAATGAAAATGAATATAAAGCTAACTCCTTTTCTGCATCATCCATGGCTAGAGCATTAGGACATACCTCAACTGAATTTCCCAGTATGATAGGAACAGGAACTCCATTTCCATGCCGGTGTCTGAATGCCTTTGCATACGCTGCCAACTGTCTAGTTACCTCAAGTAACACTATTCTGTCTGTCGGATATCTTGGCAACATGTAGGGAGGTGAAGGACATCCATGAACTCTAATATATGTAAACTTCTGAAATTGGATGAACCAAGCACCGTACCTCTTTACAAGCTCTTGTGCATCTTGAGATAGCCGATTGTGAATCCCGCCTTGCAATGTCCTGGTGATGTTCATCGTGAAGGTATCATTGACCAACTTGTAGTCACTTCCTGGAGGATGATGCAAATGAACATAGGAATCACAAACTCTGACTTCCCCGGGCCCTCTCCCGATCACTCCTCTGTGAGGTAATCCTGCATATTCAAAACTCCCGATCAAGGCATATATGATGTATGAACTCATGTGGAAGGACTTGGTAGCCTTCAGTCTTCTTAACTGCACGTCCAAGCAATGGCTAATCATTCTAGCCCAGTGAATTGTTCCTTTTCCTTGAACTATCACTTGGATGAAGTAGAACATCCACTTCTCAAAATAGAAGGCTTGAGGAGCCCCTGTAACTCGGTTGAGTAATGTTATCAAATCTTTGTACTCCTCCTGGAAGTCGATCCTATGTGGTGTGTTCGGAATCTTGCTTAGGCGAGGACGACTCTTGAGTAACCAATTCTTGTTGATGATGCTTAAGCAAGTGTCTGGATCATCTTCATACATGGACCTGGCTCCTTCTAAGCTTTTATAAATCATATCTTTATGTTCTGGCAGGTGAAAAGCTTCACTGATAGCCTCCTCTGAAAGATAAGCCAAATTGTTTCCTTCCTTGGACACGATCGATCTGGATTGTGTATCATAATGGCGAGCACACTCGATCATCAACTCATGGCACTGGATTGCTGGAGGGAAGCCGGCTGCCTTGATAATGCCACTTTCAATTATTCTCCTTGCGATAGGTGATGGCTTGCCAATGTAGGGGACCTCTCGAAACTTCTTCACACTGAAGTTTCCCAAGTTGGTATCTCCAATGTTGCTCCACTTAGACACGATCTTGGTCTCCAATTCTTCGTTCTTTTGATCTTCCTTCATGAGGGCTGGACGACTGGTAGATGTTCCTGCCTTCGGGGTTGCCATCGTGACACCTACACAACATTTCATAATAAGTAATGGATTTTGCAATATAGAAATATAGATTAGATTAAAGATTGAATTTAGGAAACTTCATGATAAATCTTTGAATTATCATTTCCTAAATATAACGATGCAATTTTGGAATTCAAGATTCAAAATTCAAAATTCAAAATTGAGGCTAGGACGATTCAAAATTCAAAATTTGGACAAGGGAGATCTTGCCATACCTTTCTTGAGAACTAACTCTAAAAAAGATGCAAAATTAGGAAATTCGCCTAGGCAAAATGAAGATTGGAGTCTTCAACGTGAGCTTCTCCTAGCAAATGCGCCTCCTTTATCAACTTCACCACCTTTGGGGTCTTCAACGTCTTGAAGAGAAAATTCGCTCCAACTCTAACCACAAACAAAGTTCGCACTCCTCCTTGGATGGAAATTTCGCTCCTCTCCTTGGATCAAAATTCACTCCCTCTATTGCTCTTCCAAATTCGCATGCAACAATGATTGAATGATGGTTTAAAATGCTTGAAAGTACCCCTCTTATATAGGCGCTCACCTCCTTAATTGCACATAGGCCGACTTTTGGAAATAAGGCAAATAATAAATAAAATTTAAATAAAATGGAGGCCGACTTTTATAAAAATATGGAAATATAACCCCAAGCGCTCTCCCTTTTATTTAATTTAATAATTAATTAATTTAAATGCCTTTGTAATTAATAATTTCGATTTTTTAAAAGGCCCAATCAATTATTAAATGCCTTATGCGCTATTTTAAATGCCAATTTAATTTAAATAATTCAAAGTTTTTATCGAATTTTAGCATTTAATGCACTTCAAAATTTATTGGCGCCAAAACATGAGAGATATAAGGGATACTAACCACATCGCTCTGGTCCCTGGGAGAGGGATAGGAGCGCCCATGCATTTTGGATTGATTTTCACGTTCAAGGTCACTTCCTTTACGTCCAAAATGGGGTCTTCATTCGTAACTTGGAGTTTGATCTATTCAATTTTTGAAATGAATGCCTCTTAGACCCTTTTCGCCCTGGTCCCTTGGTGAGGGACAGGAGCGATCTTTGCTTTTACTCCATGGTCCTTGTCTTTTGAACCGCCAAATCAACTTGCAAGGTAGGCAATGATCATCCTTGTTTGTTCTACGCATGCCAATCTTGTCCTTTGCAAAGCAAACTTGATTTTTGGAGATTTTCACCTTGATCCCTGACTGAGGGACAGGAGCGAACTTTACATTTTAGTCAAAATTTGCCGAGCCTTGGGGTCAATTCCTTGTTTATCATCTTCGAAAGGCACTCCCTACTTTGCACAATTCTTGCCTTGGCGTGATTCTGGAGGGAGATGTTTGATTTCATAGAAATCGCTCTGGTCCTTGACTGAAGGACAGGAGCGCCATTTTGTTCTTTGTGTGAACCCTTGATCATATCAACTTCAAATTGTCTTCAAAGCGAAAAACGTTGTTTCTTATTCCTTCTTAAGTCTTGCAAATGATAGTAGTACTCCAAAATTAGGCACACTTGAAGAGTTCGCTCTGGTCCCTTGGAGAGGGACAGGAGCGCCTTAGGCAATTTGAGCAAGTTTTGTGGTCCTTTGCAACTTCGTTCCTCTTAGAGACATCCCAAACATTATTTTGACTCTGTATCTTGGCTTGGACTCGACCAAATTCGGAAGGGAATGCTAGATAATGCATATTTCGCCCTGGTCCCTTGGAGAGGGACAAGAGCGAACTTTCATTTGTAAGCTCATTTGTGTTTTGCCAACCTTCAAGATTATCTTCAACGGATTGGTTGGGTCGCCTTTCCTTCATTTCAAACTTGAAATTCGCTTTTCCTTGGTCCAAAACTTGTCCTTTGAGAAAATCGCTTTGGTCCCTTGGAGAGGGACAGGAGCTATCTTTAAAATTCGCCTTGGTCTCTGACAGAGGAACAGGAGCGAACTTGACTTCTTGGGTAGGTTTTCTCTTTCGGGGTCCATTCAAGTTATATTCAATAGGCAAAACGTACCTTCCTTGATCTCTACCAAGTCGCGAAATCATTTAATCTTGCAAGAATAAGGCAAACTTGGTGTTCAAGCTTCGGTCCTTCAGTGAGGGACAGGAGCGATTTTGTCATTTTAGCATATTTCCTTGTTTGCAAATTACTTCAAATTATGTTCAATAGACAAAACGTGCCTTCCTTGATCTCTTCCAGTCAAAAAATTGTCTTGGCCCTGCAAGGACAGTGCAACTTTGAGAAACAAGCTCCGGTCCTTCAGTGAGGGACAGGAGCGATTTTTGTCCTTGAGGTCAAAACTCAACTTTTCATTGCAAACGACTAAGTCTTGGTGCTCCACCATGTTGATTTCATCCTTTATTGCGTCCTTGACACTTCAATTTGATCAAGTAAGGCCAAAAATGCCCTAAGTAAGCTATTTCGCCCTGGTCCCTGGGAGAGGGACAGGAGCGATTTGGCCTTAAACTTTAAAAATTTGCCATTTTGAGTCTCAAAAAATCTTCAAAACCTTTAATTCATGCTCGATTGCATCTCCTGGCGACCCTACACAAGACAAATGAAACAAGTCAATAACCAAGATGCATAAAATACCAATTTCGCCCTGGTCCTTGACTAAAGGACAGGAGCGATTTTGCCTCTATAGGCCAAAATATCAAGAATTTAGGCTTTCAGTCACTTCTCAAGGCATAATTAGGTCATCTCCAAGGCCAGGGGTCACTTATCAAACTTTGCAAAATTTGGTCAAAATTCACTCGGACAAAATTGGATAATTCCATCATCAACACCTAGGTAAAATTTGAACTTGCTTTCAAAATTCCTACTGGACCTAGTCAGACACACCTGACATCCTGACAGACTCATCCTATTTCAAAATTGCAATCCATGCGAGGATGCTCAATAATCTTCAAAATTTGACTGGACTTCGGCTTGAAAATATAAAAAAGGAAACCGTAAGGCTTAGCCCTAGTCCAGACGACTCACTCACTTACCCAAAACCCTAAAAGCAGAGAGAAGAACAGGCAAAACCGAGCAAAAAAGAGGGGGTCCCCATTTCAATGGGGCGATGTGTGAAATGGTCAGAACAGATACCGGATCAACGATGACTAAGGAAAGGTGTGAAAGGTTGTGTTTTCACACTAAGTATGTCTGAAGACACCTTCCGTAGTCAACAATGGAGGTCAACAAATCTGAAGACAACCTAAAAATCAAACTTTTAAAACATGTTGTAATCCTTAAAAAATGTGCATAACTTGATAAAAATCAGTTTTGATGATGGAAACAATCATATTCAGGAATGTAAGCGTGGCTGGTAAAAAATTAATTTCTGAGGACAAGTCTAAAAATTAATTACTTCAGACTTACTAGCACCTTGCAAAGTAGTTAAAAATTCTTGAAAATGATAGAAAATAGCTAAGGAATCAGCTCCAATAAAAATCACCAAAGTGGTTAGGTGGTTGGAAATGAAATTTTCTGAGAACAACTGCCTATAATGGAGTTTTCAGACCTGCAACAGTGATAAAATGGTCTGAAAATGCACTAAAATCTCCATAAAACACCTCCGAATGCAAATCGTCTAAGTTGGAATTGGTTGGGCAATGAAAATTAATGTGCAGCCAACAATGGAGGTCAAATCTGAAGCAAACCTCATATCTGAAACAAATCAGCGAGCTGGGAATGATGGCAGCCACCAAGTGTGAAGGAAATCACCCCAAACAATGGCACAAAGCACTCCCAAATAAAAATCAAAATTTTCCCAGCTATGGCGCCATTCCTAAAATTCTGAAAATGTTTTCAATGGCAGCTTAGATCTGCAACAATGGAGGTTGGAACAACAAGCAAAAAATGGAAGAAAATATCGTCTAACTCGCAAACAACAAAAATCGCCACCTTCACCAAAAATCGCCAAATTTGGAAAAAACGCCAAACTTGGAAAAATCGCTAAATCTGGAAATGGTCCTTAATGGCAGCAAGGGAATGAATAGCCAAATTGGAAAAAATGGAGGAGGAAAGAATCCTCAACCCAACACTTCACTTCAGCACTTTGCCAAAATTCGCCAATGAGGGAGAAAAATCGCCTTTCATGGAGACACCTGGCAGATTTAATAATAAAATAACACTGGAAACTCCTCTCTTATACTTGCTTTTACCTCTCACTTTCACCACACAAGCAATGTGGGATAAAACACTTGCTTATATACTTGTTTGGTAAAAACTAACTTGCTTCTAGAAGATTTAAAATATTAAATGTTTATTGCAAGTTATTTAATTTTTGCTTTTAAAATTTTAAATAATCATTAATCATCATTTAAAAACAATTAAATGGGGCTCACTTAATAAATATTTCAATTTAAGTCCAAATTGAGCCTCCAGGGGAAAATTGACTTAAGTTGGGATTAAAAATCCCTTTAAAAATCAATAAAATGTCAAAAATTTCCCCACAAGAGAAAATTGATCTTAGCTTGGATAAAAATCCATGCAAAATTTCATCAAAATGCATACAAAACACCCCAGAGGAAAATCGATGGCAGTCTGGACAAGGAATCCACAATCCAAATTCACTTCATTCGCAAAAAAACACTCCTTGGTGGAAAATCGACCTCAGTCTGGATGAAAATCCGGACTCAAAACTCATTAAAATGCTCTCAGTGGAACATCGACTTGGGTCTAGATTGAGAGTCTGCACGAAAATCTGCACTAACTTGTCATAAAACATCCTGGTGGAAAATCGACCCAGGCATGGAATCATCCTTAACGTTGTCCGCACTATAGTCCGCACTCTTGGTGGAAAATCGATGGCAATCTGGAAAAATCCCGACCCTCCAAATTTTAGCAATTCCAGGGAAAATCGACCTAGGTATGGATAAACAGTGGTGGAAAATCATAGCTAGTATGGATTTTAGGGGAAACCCATGTGTAGTGTGGATTTTGAGTGGGGCAAAAGGGTGGGTAGTTTGGAATATGAGGGGAAAAGCACCTCTAGCATGGAATTTGACCTTCTAACCCTTGGAATATGGATTTGGCATTTTAACCACTCAAAATCACTTAGAAACTTCAAAATTAGATTGGACTTAGGCAAATTTTCCAAAAATATGAGCGAAATGCTAGGAAATTATTGGGATAAAGTGCGAAATTAATTTAAATAGTACCTTAGGAGTGAGAAAACAACTCCAAAAGGTTTGGGAATACCCTGGCACTTTAAAATTAATGATGCGTGTGTTTAAAAACACGTTAACACTCAAAAAGGTCAACACTTAGACAAAATTTAGGATCATTAAAATATCAACGTTGGCAACTTGATGCTATAACTTCAAAAACCCTAGACGACACTAGGCATGATCAAAACTCCAAGACTCAGGCACGGGAAACGCAAAATTGCCCACTAAGCAGCCAAAACCCTAACCTAACAACGCAGAAAGCAGGAAAAGAGGGGGTCCCCGTTAGCAATGGGGCAATGTGTGAAAATGTCACAACAGGTCTAAGGGCATGAATCACTCAAGTTTGGTCCGATTTCTTTTAAGGCAATGACGCCAAATGTTTACTACTATATCTGATAAATCAAATACAGGAAATAAAAATATACATGACAACGCAATAGCAGACACAATAGTAAAATATATCTTTATTCGCATATGAAATTATTACAAAGAAGAACAAAGATGGTCGGCCAAGGATTACAATAGATCCGACTATACCGTACTACCTTCCTTGGCAGTACACAACATATTTAAAGGACCTGACAATTGCCGAGAGGAACACAACCGTCAACCAACCAACACATTAACTACCCGAGAGTGACAACCTACGTAATACAAACAATTAATATATTGGCAGATAACAAATATTATCAAATATAACGATAGGCATTTTATGCCTACTACAACATCATCAAGCTTTGTTTTATTTCTCATTTGTTCATTTAAGCGGTAGCTTTGCATGCAATTTAGTTTTTCAGTTCTAGAAATCATGTTTCATTCATGTTAAAGTTGTTATTCCTTTTAAGATTGTTTGTATCAGATTATTGGTCTATATTTTAGCAAGTGGGAAGGTGTTATTCATGTTTAGTGTTAGTTGCTTTCTTTCATAAATCTATAAAATTTCACATGTGAGACAAGCCGTTTCTTGTGCATTTACCCAAGATAGTCAAACAAATAGTTATGTAATGGAAATCCCTTTGAAGAAATATCGTATAGTGTGAATAATTGCATATTTTGTCGTAGTGTTTGGGGTAACTTAGATGTTAGGGAGTTTCACCTTATAATTTTAAGAGAGGTTTTGCTTCGCATACTATTATGATCTGAGTTGTCTGTAAAGAGGAATTAAAATTCTAACGAGAGGTGTGAGGTTGCTACACAAGACTTGCATGGTGCAGCTAGTGGGTATGGTGTTGGGGTTGCTTGTGATTGTTACGCACCGATTGATAACATTGATGCTCTTGATGAAGAACAATAAGGAAATTATTGATTTATAAATTTTTCATTGATTTGACATTGGACATTGAATAATCAATTATCGTTTTCAACTATCTATTGTTTTTTCAACTCTTTCTTTCTTTTTATCTATCTATTTATAATGTCTCCTATGGGGACTGAACTCAATTTTCCCTAGAATTCCCAAAGAGGATTTGGATTATGCTTAGGAATGTAACATCCCCTACTAGGAGTGTGCCTGTTTAAACATACTTCATCATACTTATTATGCCTTAAATCAAATTATTAAAACTAGAGAACAATAAGTATTCATAATACAATTGATAATAACTATATTTAAGCCCCAATCCTTACTTCTTTCCTAATCATTGAAATGATAATTGAATGTTGTAATTAATTAAGGAGAGGAATACTCTTGGTATAGACAATTACAAGACAATCTTTCCATAACAGAAATGATCGAGAATAGAAACATGAAAGAAAACATAATAAAAAGAAACTAACTATGAAAAGGAAAGATCCTAATTGAATGACCATTATAGAAACACTACAAAATTACTTTAATACCCTCCCTTAATTGTCATTCTACTATCTACCTTACAAAAGATGTGGCGTAATCTATAGGTCATTTGGCCATGAATGCATAGAAGGCTCTGCCCCCTTCTCCTCCCAACGCTCTATGACATGAGCCTCAAAAATCGTCTCCTTAATTAATTAAATAATAATTGATTATTCGATAATTATCATTTCCATAATGTTTGAGGAGAAAATTGTACAAAACCTCCCAGTTTGTTCAAAAACTTTACTGGCAGCCATCATGAGTAGTAAACAGAAATAAAACTCCTTGATTTTTGTGGAAAAAATCAAGCAAAACTTTTACATGATTTTTTGTGGAAAAAAATCAGAAAACCTACAAATTTTTTAACTAAAAAATTTGCTAAAAAAACCTAAGCTCTGTTACCAGGAAATGATAATTAAATGTTGTCATTAATTAAGGAGAGGAATACCCCTAATAGAAAATTACAAGGTGGTTTTTCCATAATGGAAACGATCGAGAATAGAAACATGAAAGAAAACATACCAAAACGAAACTAACTACGAGAGGGAAAGATCTTAATTGAATGACCATTATAGAAACACTACAAAATTACTTTAATAATCATCAACCCTAATGGAGGATGGGGAATAACTATGTTAGGGCGCTAGAAAACCATTCTCCACAAGTAGGCCCAAGGGTTTTAGGAGCACCCGTTCATACCACCTCTTGGGCTCACCTACCTTGTGAGATATTAATACAGCCTTTCTCTAACAAATCCAACCAATCCTCATGAGGGGCAATAGAGAATGATTAAGGATTATGTCATTAATATACTAATCTCTCATGTATTATGAATGCATACGTAAATAAATGAAATTAAGCATAACTGTCATATAAATCTGATTAACAAATATAAATCTTCTTGACACCATTTCTGTTATATATATATATATATATGAATAAACAAAACAGCTTATATTATAGGCCATGTATCTGCCCCATATTCCTAATAAACTTCAAATATAATATTACTGTAAATAAGTGTAATGTCCCCTTCTTGTTGATGTACTTCTAGTGGTCCATTGGCCTATTCCTAAGATCCGTAGGCTGTGGAATGAAGAATGAGGGTCAAACATTGATGAGGCGAGAACTTACTATTTTTAGTAAGTCGGGGGTTGGCTATTTTGGTGATACTGTCCTATTGAGCTCTCCATGCTCTATCATTGGGTGCGAAGATCATGATTTTTGGAGCAGTAGTTCATGACTTACTATTTTTAGTAAGTGGCAGTATAGAATGTTTCTATTTTTGGCAGTGGACAGGGTCTTGATCCTGCACCAGTTCCGTGGTCTTCCTTGCTTAGCTTCATCCTGGTTTTGTTAATAATCAGTATTGGAGTCATAAGTGATGTAATTAAATATTATTTCCTTATCCTAAGGTTTAATATTTAATTAATTTGATTATTTTTACTACTGATTAATGACTTTGGAAACTGCGCATAATGTCTCCTAAGTGCTAGGCGAATTGTTTATGTCCGGAAAGGGACGCCAATATTAAAATGGGAGATGTTATTTTACTCAACAAAAGTACTTGCTAAGTCAAATCGTGGTCTTTGCTTGCTTAGCGTGGTTTTTGACTTAAAGTATGGCGCCATCCTTGGGTAAATAAAATGCAAATGGGAAAGTGGAATTTGGGCGCATTTGTGAGCATTTGTATTTGGTTTTGGTGGAGTTAGAAGTTATAAATTAGAGCCTTGGGCTCTCATTTTGGTCATCTTATGAAATTGCATCGTTATGCTGCCGGATTGGCGATTGAAAAATCTGAGCTTCGAAGTGTGGCTTCCTAGCTAAGTCTCAGTTTCGTACTTGGAAGATAGTACCTAGCCGTGTCCTTGTATTTTCAGTGCTGTTGGTGAGTGAGTTGCAGATTGTGGAGTGTTTTGTGTGGGATTGGATTGTTTTCTGGTTGCTGGTCGCAGAGCTGCTGAAACTCTATTTTTGCTCATACCTCTTGGCCAGGCGATTCCATCATTCTGGGTACCGGCTCATCCATCTTTCTTGCCATTGGCGATTCATCTTGTAAGTTTATAGTACCTTGCATTGAGTATGAAATTTTATAATGCAAATCAAAATTCTTTGGTTAGGCGTTGGGTTTAGGAAGTGCAATAGGATGCGTGCTAAATAATTGAGAGTGTTTTGATAGCTTCCTTTGGGTTTTTTTTCATTGTTGCGGGTATAGTATTGGTTTAGAACTGATTTGGGATGAATTGGGTGAGAAATGAGAGAGTTATGAGTGTTTTAGTGAGTTCATAGGTTGCTAGTTTTACATTTCCAGCCTGTAGATTTGATGTTAGTAGAATTTCATGCTATTTATTTTGGATGTTCAGCATTGCTCTTCTACTCTCACTCTCTCTGTTATTGTAAGGCTAAGTAGTAGTACTACTAACCATTCTGGCTTGTAAACTCTCATCCCGCTGAAAAGTGGAAGAGGCTGGTTTGCCGCCTATTTCAGTTAAATTGTAATTCAGTCCTCCCGCTACATAAGCGGTCCAGTGATGATTGGTTGTAATGTTCCTCCCGTTGCATAAGCGGTCGAGTTGAGTTTATTTGTAATTCAGTGTAATATCCCTTGCCCAAACTGACTGATTTTGGCTCAAGGAATATTGTCAAACACTTTGTATGTTGTCTTTCTCTATTCTGATTTTTGTATTTCGGATTGTTTGATACACTTTGAAAGTTGCCAAGAAATTTAGGAAGTTCACCAATGATGTTGACAATACCTCTTACAATGAACTAGTATGCGAGTGCAGTTCTTTTTGGTATTTTCAATGCATTTACATGAAAATTAGATATGGATTGCATACCTACAGCCAACTGACATTTCGACAAACAACTGGCATGCAACTATTATGCTGATCATATATGCTATAAAAAGGACATTTCGTCAAACAAATGGTATGCAACATATATCTTCTTTATTGAATTCATTCCTAAGTACAATGCTGCTATGGATTTTCCAAGACTAATTGGCTTACAAAAAGACTACAGCAATGCCAAAACTGATTCTAAGTTATCACTTACAACAGCAAAATTATATGCCTAAGATTTCAATACTAGCTACTAATAGTTGCAAGAGGAACCTGATAATAGTGATGCTCGATGATGGAGATGAAAGTTGCAATCGGAATCAAGCACAAATACTGTAGCGCGGCACTGTTCACGCGCACTGTTCATGTGCACTGTTCACGCGCACTGTAGCAGCAAGAACAAACTTGCAATCTGCTCTTAAAACCTTGAATAATTTGTTGATAATCTCTCCCAACAAGAATGATATAACTCCATGTGCCAAAGAAGGATGATTCACAACCAATTATAAATGTTCTCCAACAATAAACTTCAAACCCTTGTAGAAAACTTCACCAATTTGCACAAATGAAAGAACTGAAGTATTCTTTCCCACAACTGCAATAATTCAGGTGTTATTTCACACCTTCAAAATTGCTATCAATAGGAAGTTTTCGTTTCCTATGATCAAAGAAGAAAATTGCGAAAGCCCTAGGCTCCACAATAAAAATCAATCAAAATACTATTCATCAATTGGATGCCGAGAATGAACTCTTGCCTTTCCTTTTATTCTTTCCTTAAGAGAGCTCAAACACCTTCCTGGCCAATGTGGGATAAAAGATTTATTCCCACATTAAATTATTCACTTAACGCACTTTATTAAATTAAAGTGACTTTATTACTATAAAGTTACTTTAGAACTTTATAATAATATTAAAATATTAAATAAATCACTTAAGTCACTTAAACTTTAATATCTCTTGATGTACTTGTCTGATTGCTAAACCGTCTGAGCCAGGAGTCGACTCTCCCTGTTCTCCATGTGATTGGATGCCTGTCTAAAAATAGAAACCCTAAATAGTGACTTACTATAAATAGTAAGTATGCAGAACTGAGTCTAGAAATAGCTGCAAAGGCCCAATCAAGGTCGACACTGCCAATAAGCTCTGCTCAGGTGTCTTTCTATTAATAGGAACCCTGACTCTCCCAAAATAGCAACTTACTATAAATAGTAAGTGTGCCAATCTGAGTCAAAAAACCTGTGCAAAGGCCAAAACCTGAATCTAGCTGAAGAGTAATGTCTCTAATCACCAAGTAACTGCCACACGAGGCCCTCTATCAATAATTATTAGCCTACGAGGGTCAAATGATAGGCTAATTCTTACAAACTCTGATGCTCGCAAAATGGGGACATTACAGTCCGCCCTCCCTGAAATTGCTTGTCCCCAAGCAATCTCCACTGCAAAGAAACTCCAATCCTCGGGAGGCCCAAAAGAAGAATTGTGAAATGTCCCACACATCCTTAACCGACTCCTGTAGCACCAACATAAACATAGTTGCGCACAATATCCCCGGATCCCAAACCCGGAATGGAAGTTTGCCAAGCCTAATACCCTCTGACTTCCTCTGCGCTACTCTGATCTCAACTTCACCATGCCAGAAGTGGTGAAGCAAACCAATGGGACCCATCCAATACATTGTGCCAAACCTGTCGCCTCCTGGATCCCAAAACAACTGAACCCCACATCCATTTGCCATATAGAGATAAAAATATCTGGAAGCGTCTATAACACAATATCTCTCTATAGCTCTCGGTAAACTCCCAGGGATGTGATAACTAACCAAACCATCATGCCCACTGACACCATAGTCATCTTGTAACCATGTACCCATAAGAAAACTTTGTGACATAGAAGTAGCAAACCCTGTTGGATACATATCAGCATGATGTATAACTGACAGCTGTCCCTACAAGTAATCCCCCATAAACTGTTGAGTCGGGCGCTCGCAACTGCTAATCCATCTTTTGAAGATGATGAATACCCATCCCACAAAGGATGGCATCTCGGAGCCAATCCGCACGGATGCATCATCAAGTCCTCTGTGTGTGGATCAAAAGAAAAATGATGAGCACTCCTCACTATGTAGTCGCAGTAAAATGCTCCAACCTCTGTCAATGGCTCATCACTAACAACACTTGAATCGAGCAGCTGATCCCTTTGATTCTGAAAAACAACAAGCTGGCATCCAAAATCAGCTGCATGGGATGAAGTGACAGATTTGCTTCGAGGAGATGGAAACAAATCAACATGGGAGCCATACTCCCAACTAGATGACACTCTGCAAATGCCCTGTGAGGACGGAGTAGCTTGTGTACTACCACACAACTCTCAAGAGAAGCCACCATTGTGACACAAGAGCTACCAGTAAACTGTCCTGCATCAACTGTCATAGTACTGACCTCAGGAGAACTTGATGCAACTAGTGGTTCTCTACTGCTCTCAACCAAGGTACTCATCCCAGCTGAAACTTTCGTACCTATATCTGTGATAGATGTAACCACATCCTCACTACAACCAGTGGATATAAAATCCTCATCAACTGCCTCTGTATATAACTGTACTATATCTGCAGTTGGTGGAGACTGTGCCAAACTCAACTCCTCGGTAAGCTTCTCAATCTGTAACTGTGACTCTTGAAGAGCCAACTCGGCACTCTGCCATGAGTCCATAGTCACCTCAAGCTCATGAGTGAGCTCATTAACCTGCTCCTCCTTTCCCTTCAATGCATCATAACAAATGCAATCCCACTCGAGAAGAAAATCCCTATCCGCAAGTAGTTTTAGGTAATTTCGTTTCATCATTCCAATTGCTTCTCGAAGTGCATGTATCTCTGCAAGGGAAAAACCACTATCACCATGCTCATTTGTCAAAGGAGTACTCCAACTATAGGTAGCCAACATCTGACGAGCAACATCAAAATGCTCAATGGTTGTGGCAATCATATTGTCATTCACTTTTAGTTGCCCAACCAAATGATGAGGATTCTGTAGCTTATGACCCCCATACAAGTTTTCCGGTTCACAATATGCACTATGATATGAGGCTGATTCGTCATCACTCACTACATGATAAGCAACATCATGTGTGCTTTCATCCATGCACACCTCAACATCTAAGGTACTGCTGCTTTGTACCTCAAAGGATGGCTCAACTGATAAGGTAGAAGTTGCTGGTATGACAGTATCTTCACACACCTCCACTCTCAAAGTAACTGCATGCCCATCCAAAGCACGATCTTGGGATTCCGTATCAACATATGAATCTTCTAGCTTGTTTTCAAAGGTCTGATCTGGAAAATCAGACTCACCATGACATAAATCCTCCACATACAATGCATCATTAGTACCCAATTTCTGAGTACTTTCATGTGACAATTCAATAGGATCATTTTGCACATGTGAAAACACTGCTGTCTCATGCTCATGCAAAGTTTCATCATCGCTGTCATGAAAATCAGAAGTAGCCTCTATATTAGAAACTTCTTGAGTCACCTCTTGCAAGGATGATGTAGATAAATCATTACCCAAAGCTGTGCTAGTGTCTTCTTGAATCAAATCAGCATGTCTATCAAATTCATCATATAAATTTCTGCATACTTCATAGGAATTTGAAGATACCAAATCATTTTGATGAAGAGTTGTATCATCCTTATGTGTAGATTCTCTATCCATTTCATGTGTAAACAATTCATGAGCTATAGTGTGATATTTCTTCCTTGCAAACTCTGTCTTATGGCAAAGACTCGGGTGCAAATCCATGTAACTCATGAAAGGAAGTTCCTTCTTAATTTTTTGAGGAAGAGTGCTATACTCCTTAAACATGCTAATCACTTCTTCTTCTTTGTTTTGTGGTGTTCGACCTTTGCTGGTAGGAAGTGAATTGAATCTTTTAGGCAACCCAAACTTTGAAAGCGTTTGCTCTAAACGCAACAACTCTCGGCTGAGCTTGTATTGTGATTGTTCAAGTTCTTTCAGTGCCTGTTTATCGCTGAACAATGTTGTCATGTAGCCCATTTTCACTACCCAATTGAAAATCAAATCAAAACTGATTTGTACACGGATGATTTTCCCACCAATTGAATGCAACCATCACCCAACAGGTTGGCAGGAAACCGCTCTGATACCACTGTAATATCCCTTGCCCAAACTGACTGATTTTGGCTCAAGGAATATTGTCAAACAATTTGTATGCTGTCTTTTTCTATTCTGATTTTTGTATTTCGGATTGTTTGATACACTTTGAAAGTTGCCAAGAAATTTAGGAAGTTCACCAATGATGTTGACAATACCTCTTACAATGAACTAGTATGCGAGTGCAGTTCTTTTTGGTGTTTTCAATGCATTTACATGAAAATTAGATATGGATTGCATACCTACAGCCAACTGACATTTCGACAAACAACTGGCATGCAACTATTATGCTGATCATATATGCTATAAAAAGGACATTTCGTCAAACAAATGGTATGCAACATATATCTTCTTTTTTGAATTCATTCCTAAGTACAATGCTGCTATGGATTTGCCAAGACTAATTGGC
Source organism: Cryptomeria japonica (assembly GCF_030272615.1). NCBI lineage: Eukaryota > Viridiplantae > Streptophyta > Pinopsida > Cupressales > Cupressaceae > Cryptomeria > Cryptomeria japonica. The sequence continues at coordinate 279,841,349 of NC_081411.1, forward strand.
TTACAAAAAGACTGCAGCAATGCCAAAACTGATTCTAAGTTATCACTTACAACAGCAAAATTATATGCCTAAGATTTCAATACTAGCTACTAATAGTTGCAAGAGGAACTTGATAATAGTGATGCTCGATGATGGAGATGAAAGTTGCAATCGGAATCAAGCACAAATACTGTAGCGCGGCACTGTTCACGCGCACCGTTCATGCGCACTGTAGCAGCAAGAACAAACTTGCAATCTGCTCTTAAAACCTTGAATAATTTGTTGATAATCTCTCCCAACAAGAATGATATAACTCCATGTGCCAAAGAAGGATGATTCACAACCAATTATAAATGTTCTCCAACAATAAACTTCAAACCCTTGTAGAAAACTTCACCAATTTGTACAAATGAAAGAACTGAAGTATTCTTTCCCACAACTGCAATAATTCAGGTGTTATTTCACACCTTCAAAATTGCTATCAATAGGAAGTTTTCGTTTCTTATGATCAAAGAAGAAAATTGCGAAAGCCCTAGGCTCCACAATAAAAATCAATCAAAATACTATTCATCAATTGGATGCCGAGAATGAACTCTTGTTTTTCCTTTTATTCTTTCCTTAAGAGAGCTCAAACACCTTCCTGGCCAATGTGGGATAAAAGATTTATTCCCACATTAAATTATTCACTTAACGCACTTTATTATATTAAAGTGACTTTATTATTATAAAGTTACTTTAGAACTTTATAATAATATTAAAATATTAAATAAATCACTTAAGTCACTTAAACTTTAATATCTCTTGATGTACTTGTCTGATTGCTAAACCGTCTGAGCCAGGAGTCGACTCTCCCTGTTCTCCATGTGATTGGATGCCTGTCTAAAAATAGAAACCCTGAATAGTGACTTACTATAAATAGTAAGTATGCGGAACTGAGTCTAGAAATAGCTGCAAAGGCCCAATCAAGGTCGACACTGCCAATAAGCTCCGCTCAGGTGTCTTTCTATTAATAGGAACCCTGACTCTCCCAAAATAGTAACTTACTATAAATAGTAAGTGTGCCAATCTGAGTCAAAAAACCTGTGCAAAGGCCAAAACCTGAATCCAGCTGAAGAGTAATGTCTCTAATCACCAAGTAACTGCCACACGAGGCCCTCTATCAATAATTATTAGCCTACGAGGGTCAAATGATAGGCTAATTCTTACAAACTTTGATGCTCGCAAAATGGGGACATTACTCTCACTCTCTCTGTTATTGTAAGGCTAAGTAGTAGTACTACTAACCATTCTGGCTTGTAAACTCTCATCTCGCTGAAAAGTGGAAGAGGCTGGTTTGCCGCCTATTTCAGTTAAATTGTAATTTAGTCCTCCCGCTACATAAGCGGTCGAGTGATGATTTGTTGTAATGGTCCTCCCGTTGCATAAGCGGTCGAGTTGAGTTTATTTGTAATTCAGTCCTCCCGCTGAAACACCGCGGTTGAGTGATTTGTGTCTGATGTATGTTTCTATTGGTTGGTTCACCGCTAAGTTTCTTGCTTTCCCGCTGGATAAGCGGAAGGGGATGGCTTGCCGCCCAGTATTGTATTCACTTCATCTTTTCAGCAGATTTGAGATTTAACGATCCCCTATTCACCGTATGCTCTCACCTTCCCATATTGGGCACTTGGTGATCAAAAAGTGGAAGCGTTGCAATTTTCAGCAAGCTTTGAGTTTATGTTTTCTAACCTTAATGGGTTATCTGCTGGTTGATGATTATTATTGGTCCTAAAAAACAAAAACAAAATATCTGGGATATTACAATAAGTATTTAGTTCATGAGCGAGATACAACATACCAATCTGCTATTACGATTGCCAGTAATATAATCTGATCTGCTCCTTTGATGATCCTTGAATGGATGATGTGTTGTATATAAATATCTCCTCAATGGGATGGAAGGTTATGTCTTTCCCATTGGTCATCTTCCTTCCAAGGGTGGCGACCCTTAGTATAGTGTGTCTGCCTTTGACTAGACTATTGAATGTTATTAACTTAATAAACCCATTTCCCTAAACTTGTGTCTCTTCACTAATGACCTGCCTGTGGTTGTAAACTAATGAGGTTGCGGTCTTAGCCACCATAGAGATCACTGCTTCACTAAGGTTGAGATCACAACATTGATTAATAATAAAATCGTTGTCTTTGATAATAATTAGATATGCCTTGGTCAATGATTGCAGTGTATAGCAATCCATGGAAATCACTTTGTTCCCTGAAGACTGTCAAAAGAATAATATTATGAATGCTTTAAGTCCTTATCTGTCGACCTTCATTCTTTTTGAAATTCGTAAAGTCTCATAAATGAGATGATTTTCTGATTAATGGTAAGAGCATTTCATTCGACTGGGTCACTGTCAGATTGGGGGCATGACACTAGCTATCTATCTATATGGTACAGTTGAACTCAGCTGTACCAAACTTTGGGGAAAAAAATCTGCATACTGGTGAACCTGGACCAACAATTTAGGAGGAAGCCTTAGGAATGGAATGCTGATTCAAAGCAAGGAAGATGTTGGAGAGGGAATGCTGAATCAAAGCAAGGAAGGCTTAGTAAAGGGTATGCTGATATTGTCTATTTGGAAGGAAAATAATTCATTAAGGAGTTATTGTGATAGGGACTGTAAATCACTGTTGGAAAAAAAAAGCAGAAATTGCTGTTCAAGGTGTTTGCTGTCAATCTTGCTATTCAGGGACACAAATTGCTCTTCAAAACAGTAATTAAAAAAAAACAGCAGAAATAAAAAATCTGTATGGATGAATAGTGAAATGTAAAAGAACAATAACCATATGAAATTGTGCAGATGAACAATGATTCGGTATTTGTTTAATGAAAAACAATCAATTAGGATACACTCATCACCTCTTTAATCTATTGCTTGGGGACTTACAAGTTATAAAGACAATCAAAATACTATTATTGGTTGTCTTGATAAGCAGGAAGGAGGGTTAGTAATTTTTAGGCATTGAACAGATCCTGTTGAAAGAATTTATAGTTCTGAATAAATGAGAGGGACATGTACTGCTCTAGCACAAACATATCAGCATTAGAAAATCCAAACAGATTCCAGCTTATTAATAACTTTAATGTCAATAAAGGCATGTAATGGATCACGAAAGAAGAAAATAGAATGGGAGAAGAATGAGGCACAATACAATGCATGTGGACCTTTTTATTTATTCACTATATCATGGTGGTTACAACTGAGTTATAGTAGGATGTTTATATAAACAATCATTTTTATTTCGTTTATGTAAACATACACATTTATTTAATATATTTAATACTCCCTTAGTGACTAAATCAGAAGCAACTCCAAGTTTGTTTTGAAATTTGACAGAGAATAGGACCGAGAGGTTTTCCTATAATAGACTGTCCCAAGATGTATAATAATAGAAATAAGTGTCTTCAAGATCAACGAGCTGCCCAATGTAGTGGTGATGAATCTTAATGTGTTTGGTGCGAGTATGATGCCTTTAATTCTCTACCAACTTAAGCACATCTTGATTGTTATAGAAAAGTAGAGGTGTATGCTGAAAAAGCTAGAAATCAGTCAAACTTTGGTATCTAAATGACACTTTTGTTGTACATCATGCACTATTTCATCTCTATGATAGTTATGTTTCACCTTTCTATCACCCCATTTTGCTATGTAGTGTATGTTGTGGTCAGTTGGTGCTGAATACCTTTTTTGTCATAAGAATCCTTGAACTTTCTGGAAATGAATTCACCTCTATTGTTAGATCTTAGATTCTTGAACCAATATCTTGTATGGTTCTCACTTCTCCCCACTAGTGTCATGAAATTGAAAAATGCTCCAAAATGGGACTTATTTTTTAAGTAAACCCACATCTTCATGGAGAAATCATTCGCCAAATATATGAACTAACTTGCACTAAAGATGATTGGGAGATTTTTAGGATGGTTTAGATAGATTTGCATGGACAAGATATAAGAGAACCTTTACATGCAATGCTCTTTTAGAAGGGAAAGACTTCCAATTTTGCTTTTGTAAATGTATTTCAATTTTCAATTCATGGTGCAAGTTATATTCAAGGTTATTTTTCTTTTCAAGTATATGTTAATTCACAATATAATAAATCTGATTATTATCTAGTATGTTGCAGATGGAGAAGGAGCATTTATAAATTTCGATGTTCTTCTCACAATCACCGATCGATATATATATATATATATATATATATATATATATATATGCCAATAAGGAGGATCAAGCAATACCTTGACCGGTCATGTGACCGATCAAGATATTACTTGATCGCACCTCTTCAACCATAATCACGTTAAACGATACCAATCGGTGTCCATATAATTAACAAGTAAAACCGATACCAATCGGTATTCTGTGCTTTACGATTAGCAACCGATATTAATCGATAGTTAGGCATTGGTTAAGAACTCGATGTTGATCGGAATTTGCATGCAATGTTATATATATATAAATCGAAGAATAATCATCAAATAAAGGAATGATAACTGAAGTCTAATCATAGTCTATCGATGAGATAGATGATTGAATGAGAGACTTCATTTATCTCTCATTCAATCATTTATCTTACTGAGGCTATCATGTATCAACACTCCCTCTTAGCTAGGGAAGATAAATGAAAGACAACATATCTAGCATCACATTTCTCATGATGGTCAGTATTCCTTACGTAATCTTACTCTCTAGGGGATCATATCACCTAGACATGTGACATGAAGTATCATCAATCATCTGATACAAGAAATCACATCACCTAAGCACGTGACATGAAGTATTACCTAAACGCATGATACAAACGTTCATCACATCAACTTGTGATGACAAGATATCATCTAAGCACGTGATATCAGTATTGCCTAAACATGCAATACTTTAAGAATAAGCACATGAGAATAGTTAAATTCTCAACTTATCCAAGTTGTGGTAGATGCACTAACATTTTATCCAAATGTTTTACCACAACACAATCATGGCACATCCATGGCATACCAGAGATCCAACATGATAACTGGTTTGAACATCATAAGATCGTCACTTTATAATGCCTACATACAAGTGTTCATTATCTGAGAGATCGTCACCTCTTAGACATGAACACAGGGGGTTAAACCCATAAAAGTCCTAACATGACAAAGAAGTTTACACATAAAACATCTTAATAAGTATAGGAGTACAAAGCAAGTTAAATTTCAATCATACCAAGACTTTTTCTGAAGTGATCAACTTTCACCCTTGAAAGTGGTTTGGTAAGAATATCTGTTGTCTGATCTTTTGTACAAATGTATTCCAACTGGATCACATTCCTATCTACCTTGTCTCGTACATAATGATATGGAATCTCAATATGTTTGGATCTGTCATGAAACATCAGATTCACTGAAAGTTTTATACAACTTTGGTTGTTGCAATGAATAACTGTAGACTTCATTTGTTCACCGAATAACCCCACAAGCAGCTTTCTAAGCCATATTGCCTCTCGAGCAGCCATGGAGGCTGCAATGTATTCGGCCTCAGTGGAACTCTGTGCTACTGATGATTGTTTTATGCTAATCCAGGATATCATGGCTGAACCTAAACTGAAACAACATCCTAAGGTGCTTTTCTTGTCAGTTACCCTTCCAGCCCAATCTGAATTTGTGAATTCGTGTAAATCTAGTTCAACTCTCTCATTTTTGAGACCAAGTTTTAGGGTACCTTGTAGATATCTCATGATATGTTTTACTGCTACCAGGTGTATCTCCTTTGGTTCATACATAAACTGAATCAAGGCATTAACTGCATAGCAGATATCTGGTCTCGTATTTACAAGATACATCAAGGACCCAATCATTTGCCTGTATAGAGTAGGATCTGAGGGTTGTGATTTTGCTGCTGCTTCCTTAAGTTTATGAAGGTTTGTTTCCATTGGAGAGGTCATGGGTCTACAGTTTAGCATTCCAAATCTCTTCAAAATGTCCAAGGTATATTTACCCTAGTTTAGTAAAATGCCATCATAATTCTGCCATACTTCCAAACCTAGGAAGTAATGAAGGAGTCCCAAGTCCTTCATGTCAAATTCTTTAGCAAGGTCTTTCTTACACTGATCTATGAGTTGATCTTTCCCTATAATTAACAAGTCTTCAACATATAAAATCAATATCAGCATATCACCTTTGTCTTGTTTATAGTAGAGATTTGGATGTGCATCATTCTTTGAGAAGCCTAGCCCTGAGAGATAAGTGTCAATTCTTTCATACCAGGCCCTGGGAGCCTGTTTAAGCCCATAAAGAGCTTTCTTGAGTTTACATACATGAGATTCTACAACATGAATCTCAAACCCTTCAGGTTGCTCTAGGTATACTTCTTGTGCAATCTCTCCATTAAGAAATGCTATCTTTACATCCATCTGATGTACTTTCAATCCTTTTGCTGCTGCAATGGCTAAGACTGTTCTTACTGAAGTATATCTGGCTACAGGTGTAAAGGTTTCTTCATAGTCAATTCCTTCCTTTTGTAAGAACCCTCTGGCTACAAATCTAGCCTTGTGTTTCTCAATGTTGCCATCTGCAGCATGTTTGATTTTGAAGAGCCATTTGGAGGTGACAACAGATTTTCCAGCTGGCCTAGGAACAATCTCCCAAACATCATTTTTCATAATGGACTGGTATTCCTGAGACATGGCATTCTTCCATACTTGATGTTTAAGTGCATCTAATACATTAGTAGGTTCAGCTTTTGAAAGATCATTCATGAGAGCAACGTAGTTGGTAAGTTGGTTGGGCCTTTTGCTTTCTCTGAAGGTTGCTAAAGGGGTAGCATGCTTCTGAGCTTCTTCTATAGTTTTGGTAGTCCATAGTGGTCTTTTCTTGAAATTTTCTCGAGGTGGGTTTTGAGTTTCAATTTCATTTTCCTCAAGACTCTCCCTCTGAAGCTCAGGAGCAGGGTCTTCATCTATGCTAGGGGTAGGGGCATAGACTTCAGGTTCTATTGAGCTTTGGGCTCTTTTGAAGGCTAAGTCTTCTTCAAAGATTACATCCCTACTCAGTTCAATACTCCTCTGACCAGGTATATAGATTCTGTAGGCCTTGGAGGTTTCACTATATCCTACAAGTATTCCCGTTTTTCCAAAAGGTTCTAATTTTAATCTTTTCTCCTTAGGTATATGAATATAGACAGGACACCCAAATATTCTAAGGTGGCTGATATCTGGCTTTGTTTTAGTAAAGACTTCCTCAGGGGTTTTATGTTCAAGATGGGAGTGAGGACATCTATTTTGTATATATACAACAGTGCTGGTTGCTTCTGCCCAAAGATTGGTATTTAGATTCTGATCAAGAATCATGGCTTTGGCAGCTTCTACAATTGTCCTATTTTTCCTCTCAGCTACCTCATTTTGTTGAGGATTATAAGGTATAGTAAGCTCCCTCTTAATCCCAACATTTTTACAAAAATCTTTAAACAAATCTGAGGTGTATTCCCCCCCATTGTCACTTCTTAAGGTTTTAATTTTATTTCCTGAGTAGTTTTCTGTTAGTGATTTAAATTCCTTAATCCTATTAAGGATCTCTACTGATTCTTTACATTTCAGAAAGTAGATCCAAGTTTTCCTAGAGTAGTCATCAACAAATATTACATAATACAAAAGTCCCCCTAAAGAAGGTACAGACATAGGTCCACATACATCAGAATGAACTAACTCTAAAACTTTGCTTGTTTTCCTAGTACTATTTTGAAAAACGCCCTTAGCATTTTTACCTAGGGGACATCCCTTGCATGTCCCTGAATGATATTGCTTTAACTTAGGTAGGCCTGTGACAAGGTTTCCCATTGATGATAAAGCTCTAAAATTCAGGTGACCTAGTCTTCTATGCCAAACTTCATTAGCATCTGTAGTCTCATGGATTAGGGCTATGTTGGGCTCTGTGCACAACTCATACAAGTAGCCTTGTGTTTGACCAATGGTTTTAGCTTTCTTGATAGATGAATTCTTTGGCCACGCCAACACTCTGTTGTCCATGAAGGTCACTCTGTACCCATTATCCTCTAGTGCTGATATGGAGACTAGATTTCTTTTGATGCTTGGGACATATAGTACTCCTTTAAGTTGCAATGATACGCCTGACTTCAGTTTGATGGTGCAGGTTCCAACTCCTCTGACTGGATGTGTGGAGTCATCTCCGATAGTCACTTCCTTATCATTCTCCTCTATCATGGAGTCTAGCACTTCTCTAAACCCTGTAATGTGTCTGGATGAGCCACTGTCGATCACCCAAGAGTTAACCTTGTTTGATGCTTGTTTTGTAAGTGATTAGTAGAGTACATACTTCTCGGAGTCATCTTCCCCTTTAGATTTTCCTGCTTTGGCAAATGTGGCTTGTTGTTTGGCTCTTTCCGGACATTTGGTAACATAGTGTCCAAATTTGTCACATCTGTAACATTAAATTTGTGAAAGATCTTTCTTGAAGGTGTTCTTGCCATGACGACCTTTCCTCTTCCTAAATTTTTTCTACTTGCTTTTCTTATTGGAGTTTGTATTTAGGGCTTGAAGATCTTCATCTATATTCTTTTGTTTGATCCCTTTCTTATTTAACCTTGATTCTTCTTGGAGACAGTCTGCCTTTAGCCTTTCAAATTTTGGAAATTTATCCCTTGCACTGATGCCTTGGACGAATGTTTCCCATATACTAGGCAACCCATCTAGAGCAATGAGTGTTAATTCTTTGCTTTGGATCTTATATCCAAGGGTTGCTAGCTCATCCCTTAGGGCTGATATCTGCATGAAGTAGGCATTGACTGTCTCCCCTTTGATCACAGCTATATGATTTATTTCTCTCTTTAAAGCCAAGGTTCTACTTGCATTGGTTATCTCAAATGCATCTTCAAGTGCTTTGAACATGTTGTAGGCCGTTTCATGTTTCTTTATGATGGGCATAATATTATTCCTCACCCCATCAACTATGATTTTGATGGTCTTTTTATTTCCCTCTATCCAAGTTGCTTTGTCAGGTTCAGTCTCAGGTTCTGTAGTATCAGTTTTTACAAATGATTCAACTTTATTTTTTCTTAGAATCATCTTAATTCTGAACTTCCATGCTGAGAAGTCGTTGCCTCCTCCGAGTCTATCTTCGAGTCTAAGAGTGCTAGCCATTTGAAAAATGTGATGTTGAATATATGCTTGTCTTGAATTTTCCACAAAATTGAATAGCCTCAGGTTCGAATTAACTTGGCTCTAATACCATGTAAATGTATTTCAATTTTCAATTCAAGGTGCAAGTCATATTCAAGGTTATTTTTCTTTTCAAGTATATGTTAATTTCACAATATAATAAATCTGATTATTTGGTATGTTGCAGATGGAGAAGGAGCATTTATAAATTTCGATGTTCTTCTCACAATCACCGATCGATATATATATATATATATATATATATATATATATATATATATATATATATATATATATATATATATATATGCCAATAAGGAGGATCAAGCAATAACTTGACCGGTCATGTCTTTTAGACATGACCGATCAAGATATTACTTGATCGCACCTCTTCAACCATAATCGCGTTTAACTGATACCAATCGGTATTCTGTGCTTTATGATTAGCAACCGATATTAATCAGTAGTTAGGCATTGGTTAAGAACCCGATGTTGATCGGAATTTGCATGCAAGGTTATATATATATATAAATCGAAGAATAATCATCAAATAAAGGAATGATAACTGAAGTCTTATCATAGTCTATCGATGAGATAGATGATTGAATGAGAGACTTCATTTATCTCTCATTCAATCATTTATCTTACCGAGGCTATCATGTATCAACAACTTTGTCATGTGCCTAACCCCTGAGGCAGACATGCAGCCCAAAAAATATTTTTAAACATCAACAAATAAAATAAATATAATAATATTATTAATTAATTTAACATTAATTTAAAAATAATAATGGTTTTGTTGTGGCCGATCTTGACACTCAATTTTGGGTACTGTTGGTGTACATTTTATGTACATTTTATCATATACTGAACATTAGAATAAAATATCCAAGGATACTCTATCCTCTTCTGAACAAAATCACTACTTGTGCCATGATTGCGAGAGACCACAAGGCAACTCCAAGGTCTATATGTACGAATGGGCGACTTTGTGTGGGATAGCTTCCTTGGTTATGTATTCTGAAATACAAGGTGGACTTACACTTGGTTTGCTTAATTCACAATGGAGATTTATCGTTTTGGGTTTTGGATCATGGACTTCAAGAAAACTGAAAAGGAGATGAGTTTTAGAAATTGTAATCTATTTTGAAGAATTCAAGAGATGGTAAAGACTGGGTGAAACTAATAACAACACTTTGTTTCGCCACACTTAGGACAATTACGCAAAGCATGTGCAATCTTCTAAGGTTGTGTTCAAGATTTTCACACTTATGAATAATACCAACAATTGAATAATATTACTTAAAGTAGAAGTTAAGCATCCACATCAAAAGCTCAGGCTAACTTTACACATTGAATGAAAATCATCCATCCAACGAAAGTATGAGTAAAAAGTTTCCCCAATCTAAACTATCAAATCCTTCATTCTTCTAACATACATGAAATAAAATCTAAAATATGATGAGGGATAAGAAGCATGCAGACTCCAAAATAAGGGAAATAATCACCATCAATTCGAACAATGTATTACTTGTTATTTTGGCAATTGCTTATCTCAACATGTTTTGCAACATGCTCCTATAATTTACAAATGAGGGGTGAGCTCAATTTCTAGGCTCCCCAATTACAACTCAATGGCCAAGATTGATTTCCAATCAATGGTCGAGATTAAAACAACCTAACCCTTATCAAAGTTTCCCAAAATAGATCAAATATCCGTCGGATGAGAGACAAGTGGCACAAGATGCTATCTTTTAGGATTGCACCCCCTTCTTCTGCTAAGAGGTAGTGTGTTCAATGAACCTGGACATGTTGACTTGAATTGCCCAATTTGTGCCGAAAAATTTGCCTAAGTATGGAAATTTTCTGGAATACTCTTCTTGCCGCCAATTTATGTTCCACATGGGAGCTTGTCTTTGACTCTTCAGAAATGAAATCCTTCAAGAAATCTGGAATTTTTTTCCATACTTTTGCCGAGTCTGAAGACTTTTCTTTCTTGATGCCTGGAGACTCAGAAGGATTTGATTCATCTCCTCTTTATTTTCCTCTTTGTTCTTCTTTCTTCCTGTTTCCTCTCCAACATTTAGTCAAAATTTGATTCTTTTGGTTGTGGAAAATTCCACACTTAGCCATTTTTCATGTATCAAACTTTTACAACCCGTTCGTTTGATTGACCCTTGATTTCATGTGCTTGTCAAATTTATTTTCTTGCTTGATTGCTGGTCTGATTTCATGTGAATTTGTCAAAATTTGTCTTTCCTCTTGGCATGCCAACTTGATTGTCTTCTTGTCTAATGGATCAAATTTTGAGGTCACTGATCCGGCATCTTCGCATATTCCATTTATGCCTTGGACAAGTTCGTGTCTGAGTTTGATAAACTTGCTTGGACAATTTTCAGTCTTGTCTTATGTCCTGACTGTGAATGTGCCAATTTATGTTTTCTCCCTCTTAGGCTGTCTTAAACCAGGAACTTGAATGTGTCTGACATATTAAGGTTTGTGTCAGTCTTAATGTCTTGGCATTCTTCATGCCAATTGGCTTGTCCTCAGACTTGGAATATTCTTGGACAATCATCCTTCATGTTTGATGGATCGGAAAAGTTCAGACAGTCACATGTCCTCTTGTCTTTGGCAAATTTTGGAAATATAATCAGACAATTTGTCTTGCTCTTTGTCATGTCATCTTGGTAGGGTTCGGAAGTATGCTCGAACAAATTGTCTTCCGATTTGTCAGGCCATGTTGTTCTTGGAAGGACGAATTTCATGCTTTGGATTGTTTGGCATGCTCGAAGGCTTTCCTCTTGGTAGGGTGAAGTTCACATATCCTTGGACAATTTTTTATTTGCTCTTGATTTAATTGGACAAATTTTGTGGTTAGTTTCATTGGACAAAATCTCTTTGGACAAAATCTTTGGAAATGTCTTATTCCTCAGCAAATTTTGGATGACTTTCTTCCTTGGATATGAAAGGGCGGACTTTCCACATCTTTGGACAGATTTTGGTTCATGCTTCATTTCAAACTTGGAAGGTTATCACATGTATATCAGATATAAACAATCTTCCTCTTCCAAGGCGGGTTTGGAGATGATTAAAACTTTCCTTGCTGATCATGATAGCAGCAGTTGGAGAATGTGAATTCAAATTACTTTCTAGTTTATTCTTCCTTAGGCAAGTCTACTTTCAATTTGCTGTCTTGAATGATTTTGGATGAGTTTTTGATATGTATCATCTTGCAGATTTGAAAGGTTTTTGAGGAGTTTATGTGCAGATTTGGATTCTTTCTCCTAAGGTAGATTCAAGGGTGATTGATGGTGAAATCAGAATATTATTAGCAAACCTTTAGTCTGCTGTAAATGGTGAATTTGTTAAACCTCTTGATTGTCTCCTTCAAACCCTTAGATCTGCTTTATATGGCCAATGTAATGTCCCCGTTTGGGACTTACCTTAATTTAGTCCTGAGTCAACAATTCTAACTTAAAGTGAGAGTTGTAATATATGTATAAATATAAGTTTATCAAAACTGAATACATTTTATTATAATATTTAACTTAAAATTCTAAGAATAGTTCAGAGGATAGAACTTATCTCGATGACTTTCTCTGATTTGACAATGGGAGATATACTATGTCTGATAGAATCAATGATGTCTGTAGATCTGAAAGTGTCGCTCCTGATTTGGATATGATTCCTCACACAATATGATAGACTGTTGTTCCATATAGGACACTAAAATTACACTAAGTCTGGTTGCCTTCTCTGGTTTATACCTTTGTCTTCTATGCAACTGGAAATACCTTAATGGCAGTCTGCTATGCTCCTTAGAGCAATCCCCCACTGCATTCCCCCCCATCCCAGAAATAATACGAATTCCCCCAATAAATACCTTATAAGCATGAAGGGTTGTATTGCTAATTTGCTTGAATGCCAAAGAGATGTGTCTCATAAGTAGATCACATTCTTTTATTATGCTAATGATTATTTGTCATTTCTTAATTTCTTTCTTAGTGAATAATTTAATTCTCTTAATTGCCGCTGATTTGTTATGGTTTGTATTTACCAAGCTAACACATAGGCTAATTGTTATTAACTCGTCTCTTTACTCTAATCGAACCTCCGTATACCATGATCATGAATCTTGCGTTAATCGATATTCTTGAGTCTGCATATGTGATCAATCTTCATAGATCTTCTTTAGCGACAATATTATCTGGATCAATTCCATGATTGGCTAAGTCTTCATTCTTGCTCGTATTGTTTCCTATCCATGAGATGCATGTGGGGTGGACGAACCAAGTCCCATAATGCAAGACTTAATTCAATCTTGATATTAATATTTTATAGCAGCCATCGTTAATGTATCGTAGTATATATATCACCGATATTCTTGATATTTTGGCTATTAATGATACTCCGTGGTCTCAATTGAACCGTAGATGATAAGTATTACTCCGATCAGTCGCTATTATCAACTGATGTTAGCATAAACGATTGCTGGTTCTCATAACTGCAGTGGCAATCCTCAATTGTGATTCCTCCGATCATATTAGTTGTATTAAAGTTTACTTATCATCAAGTATGCCACCTTTCAAAGATTCAAAATGCCACCTTATCATACACGTTGCACCATCTTTGTCTTATGGGTTTCGTAATGCATCCCTCCGCATAGTGTTTGGTTGCCATTTCCCTAACATATACGAATAACATAGATCACCCCCTTTTTGGATAGTCTACAATGGTTATAGTCCTTTTGAAACTTATTATCCATTTCTTAATCGTCTCCTCATATAATTGGTTCGCTGCCTATTACTAATTACTATGCCAGGAGTATTTTAAGAACAATAGTAGAATTATGAAATGTAAACAATAATATTATTAATAATATAATATTATAACATTGTTTTAATAATAATATTTTTATTAATATGTAATGCTTATAATGATAATATTGTTTTGCTCTAATTGAATATTTTCAGAATATTATTATTAATAAATACTAATTAAATAATGATATCTAATAATAAACAACTATTTAATAATTTCAATTAATCTTTCATTAATAAATATTAAATTAATAATAATTATTTAATTCAGGTTTTATATTCGCTCTTCTTAAGTGTGGTTTAAGGAGAGCATAAATAATTTATATTGTATATCGGTTCAATTAATGGCATTGTATTAATACGATATTATTCCAAATAATACTTATAATGTATTTTGACAATTCATGTTTATATTTTATATTTATTAAATAACACGTTATATGGTAAGTGTAATATATTCAATATATCTATTTTATGTTTTAATAGTATTTTATGGTAAAACTTCTTTAATAGTTAATATAATATTAATAATTGAAATATGAATGTTACATTAAAATAAAACAATAATAATAAATAATAATCATAACAAATAATAAACATTAATAATCATATATTAGAGGAAAATCGTGAAGTCTCATAAATGAGACGATTTTCCAATATTATTAAATGTTAATTAATAAATGTTTTAATTATCGTATTTATTTAATCCAATGTCCAAGGAGGGGTTATGACAGCCAATCCTCCTAAAATCTAATCAGACTTTGGAGTGGTTTTCAAGAAGAGTTCGAACTTCTTTCTTGAATCTTCTTTATTCCTTCTTCTGGAGATGTTAAAGGTAGAATTTTCACCTTCAAACTGTTATCAATGGCGAATTTGAAGAGGATATCAAACTTATTTCCTTCAAACCCTTGAATCTATACCTTCAAACTATTATCCAAAGTCAAATTTTGCTAACTTTGCTGCAAATTTGATAACTTAATCGATCTTTGGAGCTGCTTCCTCTGAAGAATTTGAATTTTTTTCTTCAAACCCTTGAATTTACTTTATCTCTACAAGACTAATCTGATAATATGATCAGATTTTGGCATGAATCTGATAATCTTTTAAGTTTTTGAGCTGCTTACTCTGATCACTCTTAGCAATTTTCTTGAATTTGGCAAAGAGAAGTGATGGTAAAACCTTGTCTTTATAGCTTCTTGAGTTGCTTCTAGAAGCTTTATTGTTTTATTCTATCTTTAGGAAATTTAAACTCCTTGCCTTCTTCTAGAAGGAAGCTTGGAAGATCTCAAAAATTAGAAAGTTTTATTGTTTTATCCTCCCTCTAAGAAGTTGGAATTTTATCCTTAGAAGCTTCCATCATGTTTTAGAAAGTTTTATTTGTTTTAAATCTCCTTCTAGAAATTCGAATTTGAGGAAGGCATGTCACAATTTTTTAATTTATTAATTTTTTTTAATTTTAGTTTTTTTTTTTACTTCAATTTTTTAAATGCCAAGTCATCATACTTGCCATCTTTAATTCTCTTGGAATGCCATGTCATCTTTTATTGCCAAGTCATCTTTTATTGCCAACTAGGAAATTTATATCATTTATATTCTATGCCATCTTCAATTTCGCCTAAGTGGGCCCTACATTCTTTCTCAAGCTTTGGTGAATTTTGCACATCTTCCTTATGCCATGTTTTTAAAGTGCACTTGGAAAGAATAGCTTGCTTGTGCCATGTTTTTTTCTTGCCTAGGCATACTTTGAAGGCATGATGGACAATGGGAACTTTGAAAATTCTTGGACATGTCAATTTTGAGTGAACCTTTTTTTTTATTCCTTGTGCCATGTTTTTAAAGTGGACTTGGAAAGAATTTCTAGCTTGGAGATGAGGTGCACTTTGAAAATTGTCAGGCATTTTTGGTGCATGAATAAGCTTAACCTTAGGCAGGAGTTAAGTAACCCTTGCCATGAGTTAGTTAACCCTTGGTAGGAGTTTAACACTTGTTGGACTATTTTTCTTGGATAATTTTTTAATTGATCCTTGCTCAAACTTCTTCCACACTTTAACTGATCGTCTGCCATTCTACCCTTGAACCTTGCTGAACTTGTCTGGCATTTTTATTTCTTCAACTTGGGCGAAATTTTCAATGTGCCATTTCACTTGCCTGCCTTTGACTTGGTCAACAGTGTTCATGCAATGCTAATACCTTGTTGGTTCATCTAAACATAAACCCTAATTAGGGTTTCTAACCTGCTTTTTGCACTTAGAAACCTCATTTTTGAAATTTGAGAACATGGGTACTGATTTTATAGCTGATCTTGTGGAACAAAACCCTAATTAGGGTTTGCATTCTGCCTTTTACCATTGAAGACATAATTTTCAAAATCTTAGAACATGGATAGGTATAATTTGGCATGGGGATCAAAACCCTAATATCAGAAAAAAGCAAAAAAATTCAAACCCTTGTTTTTTACACTTGAAGAAAATTTTTTGGAATCTGCAGACATGGGCAGGATTAGAATGATCTAAAGAACAAAATCCTAATCTTAGAAAAAAGAAATTTTTTCGAAGCCCTTCTTTTTATATTTAGAGGCGAGATTTTCAAATTCCGACAAAATGGGTAGTAATAAAATAGCTCAAAGAACAAAACCCAGATGCCAGTTTCAAAAAAGCAGAAAAAACAAAAATTTCTAAAAAAACTAGGTTGTCAAAAATGACCCAAAGCAATTGCCATTTTCATCCTTTAGACCTTCTGAACACTTTGACAACACTCGCAAGTGATTCCGGGCATGATTTCTCAATTTGGCTCAAGATGACCTCAAAACTCTAACTCTTAATTTGCAAAAAGATTGGTGATTAGCAGTTGCGATGCCAAAGCAGAACCCTAAAAAGAAAAAAACAGGGAGTCCCCATTTGCAATGGGGTGATGTGTGAAATAGGTTACAACAATGACCAACTAAAATTTGTTTTTGTGGAAGACCGACCTGCTTGGTTAGGGGAATCAGGTATAAATAAAAGTATTTTGGTCATTCAAGGGGGAAGAGTTATTTTGGTTATGCCAAGAATTCTGAATGCTCCAAGCAGGGATGAAACCATAGAAACGAGACTCGGACTCGGTGCGGACTCGGCAAGGCTGACCCGAATCGGGACTCAACAAAACTTGGCAAAAACTTAGTTTCTAGTGAGTATTGCCTAGACGAGTTCCTGGAGAGTCCCGAGTCCCCGAGACTCAGCTATTAGTTTCTAGTGAGTATTGCCTAGAGCGAGTTCCTGGAGAGTCCCGAGTCCCCGAGACTCAACTAGGGTCACTCCGAGTCCCGACGAGTTCTGAAACTATGGATGGAACCCTTTGTACAGAGCATCCTGGGGCTGACCACGGGACTTTTCAGCATCTAAAGCCACCAAACTAAACTATAGCTGACGTGAGGCGAGGTTATTTAGAAAATCAGATCAGTTTGGCAAGTCAAACCCTAAAAACAAAAGCAAGCATCCAAGATTTAATTGCTGTCCAAAACCTCCACAGATCTGGGCAAGTGAACTTCCCAGCGGCAGATCCAATTGCTAGGTCTAAATTAAGTTGGAGAGTGAATTTTCAGGCCTTATCCATCACCATATGGTGTGCCATCACTTTATTGAAGCAGCGTCATCATTCTTCCAGTTTTGGGACAACATTCCAGTGTTTGCTGCAGATCTAGCATAAAGAACTAATCAAAGTTACAGTGCCAGTACAGAAGGGGAGAATAACAGGGCAGCCAGGAGTCATTTCAATCACCAGCAATCAACTACATCAGTGCACAAGCTGCAAATCTGGAGTTCCTTGATTGAATATACATCTTCTGCTAGGTTATTGGGGTTTCGAGGGCTGCAATGCCTCAAACCCTAGGTCAGGCATTGCCCACTCTAGTTTGATCTCCAACCAAGGCAAGCACACTCAACAACCCTTGTCTTCACTCAGCTAGGTAATTGAGAACAGAGTAAAATATTTCACATCTGAGAATCTATATAGTCTCAGTAAGGGTTTTCAGACTCAGTTTAATTTTGGATTTGCAGAGCAATGAACTGTTGTAATGCTGTTTTTAATAATTAAGCAGTTTAAGTTGCCATTATTTATTATCCATGTTTCTTTTTTTCTTAATTGATTAATGTTGCAATCTAGCTGTGTGGAATTCAATGAAATAGCTTCCATCATTTGTAGTTTGCTGGGTTGAAGGGTCAGGGAAGTTTGGATGAATATTGTTATTCTCTTCTATAGCTAACACATGCAACTGTGGTAGGATCAACGAGTTTATATAAATTGCTTTTCTCAATGCCTACGGTAACCACTGTCTATTGTTTTTCAATTATGAAACAATGCATTTCTTCTCATTGAAATTCATTGTATGTTAGGATTGTTCATAAGTCGATTGATGGACAATATATCTTTGTTCATTTTATAAACATGCCTATGCGAGGAACTATGAATTTGACAACATCACTTAGTGCAATCCAAACATCATCCATCCCCTTGATTGCATGTGATCTTCCATTGCCTAGTGAAATAGAATCCATGTTATTAGAATCAACAATAAATTTGGGACAGCAGTCCTTTCAAAACTATCTTAGGAGGATTCCATGAATGCATATTCTTCTTTTGAAACATGCTTTCCCTCAACAACTGACACATTATCCTATCACATGGCTTTTTATTGTAGGAGCCTTTTCCAAAATGATTTCTTATGTCCAAATTTATGACAGCAATAGCATTTCACCCTTCTCTGTGGATTGAAGTGGAACAAGTGTGAGAGAGAATTTTGCTTTTGTCTTTGTATTGTGGAACAAATGTAGATTTTTTTTTTAAATATGCTAGATTTAAGTTTTATGTTAGTATACATTTCAATTTCACAAGTTAAAATATAAGATCAACAATCATATTAAAACTTGAGAAGTGTTCAGAATACTTGACCCTTATTTGTGAATACTTTTTCATGAATGTATTGTTTTATTATCTTTATTGAACATTTATCACATTATCTATTTTTTATATATTCTTGTACATTAAAAAAAATCCCAAATAGCCTTATGCAGTAAGGTTGTTACACTACAGAAATTTCCTATCATAAATTCTATCGTGGGGTTCTTTACAAAATCTTTCGCAAACCTTTAATCAACAATTACATAGATACATCTATTATTCAAGACCTACAATATTGCTACAATTAGTATAGATATCTTTAATACATATATTTAAAAATGCAGAGATATCAGTTTGAAGCTATTTTATTTATTTAAAAATTATTTTATTTTATTTATTAGATAAATAGACACGTAAAGTTTATCTTGTTTGTTTTGTATTAAATAAAAAATAATATTTCTATATCCATCTGTAAATTACTTCTTAATTTTATTTGTGTTTATTTTTCTATATTTTTAGTTTTGTTTTCCACTTTAAAATCAGTGTAACTTGCTTAGGATTGTTATTCTTTTCCTTTTCAAAATAAACCACAGAATTCTGAAAATAGAATTTTAGAGAAGTAAGTAATTATTTTTGTGTGTGTATGAAAATATTAATATTTTGATGTGTAAATAAAAGGTATGCATTTTTGTTAACACACACATGTTATTACATGTTATTTTTGTAAAGAAATATATGTAAAGTATGTCGAGAGATATCTTTGATTGAAAGCTAACTTTTATCCAATGTAATTGTTATTAAATGGTTAACCTAAAGACATTGGCTCTTTGTATGAAAAATAAGTGTCCCACCCAAATACTTCCAATTTTGAATAAGTCTTGATTTATTAAATTATAAAACCTAAGTACATGTTTAGAAAGAATTGTTTAGTAATAAATAATACAATAATAAACTCTTACATGTTTAGAAATAATTGTTTAGTATAAATAATACAATAATAAACCCTTAAAATATTTAATTAAATGAAAAAAATGAAATTATAAAATTATAAATCAAATTTAGAAAATTCAAATAAAAATAAATTTATAAACTATAAAATTTCATTAGTAGAGAACTTTACAAACATATAGATTTTCAACCATGTAATGTCTTGAAAGTCAATTCTTATGAATGTAAAATAAACTTTACTACAATTGACTCGTGTCATTATGTTGTAGATTACAGTACAGTAATTTCAAGATGACCTCAAATTACCTTTAATATTTTTTTTTGTCACATTCGTTGTTGTTCAGCTTAATACGTGGGAAGAACCATTTAGGTTACTAAGTGGTTCATATTTTTGCCCCTTCAATAAATAATTATTTCAACATTATTATTAAATGCAAACTAAAAAATGATTAAAAAAGTGCAATCTCTGTGGTCTTCTTTACAGATGGGTGAAATTTCAAAAATATTATAATTAAGTGAAAAAACTAATAACTGATTGGATCCATTGCTTCAACATCCTTACCAAAAAAACTGATTATTAATACATTTACATACCAAAACTACTAAAAGCACTTTAACATTTAAACTGTTAACACTGTCAAACAAGCAGACGGAAATATGGGTGGCACTTGAGCCATGCCAGTATTGAATGGTTGCTGAAAGAAAGGCTACAGATTATTAGAAATTGTAATAGACATTCATTCTTTACTGCAAGAAATGCAATATAAAAATTGCAGAATATCGGGTAAGGAGATGAATGGATGGTATGAGAAGAATAACGTGATTCATGTGAACTAGATGACTCCATTGACTTCTGTACACATGGCCAGCTGCTTGTAAAGTGGAGCTCCTCTTCTAACTAAAAGTAGGAGAGTGAATTCTTCTTCAGAGAAGTCATCTTCTTTACTAGAGACCAAATTTGGATATGCAAATTCTATTTCATCACAGCAGTCTTTTGAATCGAAATCCTCATCGTTACTAATATTATCACTCTTGATCTGCAAAACAGAAATTAAATACCGAAAACATATGATAAAACCCAACATCGATGCTAGCTTAAAACATTCAAAGAAAAGTATAACAGATTCTGCACACACCTTATGAAACCATCATGGCTGCTGGGAAAGGAAAATGCCTTTAAACTGCGAAAAATATAAATCTATAACTTCTGTATTCAGCTATGTGAACCTCAGTCTCATAGCAATCTGTTTTATTTGTATGTGATTTACCCTATGAAAAAAAATGAGAGAGAACTAGCTACTTTTCTTGAAGTATACTTCAAGAGATCTTTATTTTTTTAACATTTATTGTTGTTCACCTTAATAGGTGGTCAAAAGATCTTTATTTTTTTTCACATTTATTGTTGTTTAGTTTAGTAGTTGGGACAGGATTTTTCGAGGCCAATTTGAGGACTCAGTCTTGCTCTTATTTTGTTGCTACTTAGATTTTATGTGTACAATTCTGCTGTTGAGTTAAGAGGGATTTCAGCAAGTTCTGTATTTCCCTTTGTTTGCAGAGTTTATAGTATTAACTGTCATAATCTCTTAGAAGATGAGGATTTAGTTGAGAACATTATTTTGGTGAGTTCTATTAACATTTTATTTTCTGTGCTGCTGCAGTTATGTTGGCATCAAGCGTCTGGTTTTTGGTGGAAAGCGTTTTGGTGACTGGGAAGAAGGCATGACTTCAGTTGAATTTGGATACAAAAAATACAAGATTTGAACATGGAAGTGCCAACTATATATACAAGGAGTGACTATCTTGATGACAAAATGGTTCAGAGATAGGTCACTATGAAGAAGCATGAAGCATTTTCAGAAGCTTCCTACTTTAGGGATGTAATATGATGGTTTTGCAAATATACAGCCACATTTATTGTTCCTATCTAAATGACATTACCATGTTTAACTTTTCTCACCAAATTTAAATAGAATATTATTTAAACACAATGTACTTAATAAAATAATCTAGCTGCTGTGAACCAATCCATGTAACATAGCGATAAAGTTGAAATGATTGGATTGATTTCAAAGCCTTATCTCGTGGACAAAGAGATATAAAGTAAATTAGAGATACATGGGTAAGCCAAGAAAATGTCGGGATAAAAGACTTCATCTCAACTAACAGCCATTTCATTAAACTACTGGCAGAAGTATACAAGGTAAATAATTGTCTATTTGGTTGGTCTTTTTGTTAAAGGTTATTCAATAAAAACATTATCGAAGTCTGTAGAGGTAGAAACTTAATATTGTAGACAAGCAAAATGCACCAGCACAATTTATGTATCTAGATGCTTGTGGAATGAAGTAAATGGTATATGGAGCAGCTGACTAGGACGTGCCATAACATTAGACGTTGAGGTTTACAATACATTTGAAGAAAGCAACAATAGAAGCAAACGAGCATTGTTATTGAAAGTTGTCATTAAGTAATGATTCAAATAATAAATAACTATAAAGAAGTCTAAATAATAATATTAAAAAAGTAAATGAAGAAATTGAAATAAAATTTTCATATGTCATTTAATTATATTGAACATTAAATTTGGAAGTAGAACCAGACCCCTTAACAATTTTAGAACATTTATGATTTGCATTACAAATATCATAAATTTTAAGCACTTTTAAGTTTGCACTTCTCTTTGTTTTTTCCTTTTAGTATATTATTCAAATATAATGTGCATGGGAAGTACTCATGCTTTGCAGAGATGAGTTTGCCTGCAGATCGTACTCAGCTTTGAACAAGTTATCAAGCAATAATTGAAGTGTCTTAAAGATAACTGAGGGTAGATAGCATTCAACGCTAGGAAAGAGCTTCTTTCTAAGCATTAGCTCTCCTCGTTACGGATAAATAGTTTAAATTATCTGACAATCTATTTCAAAAGACATTATAGAATCGTAATGGTTAGAAGAAATGGGTTTAGGACTAACGTATCAATGCAGCGTAGCCACTGTTGCCATCCTATGATTTTTTATTCTAAATGTTTAGTCAATATATTACTAATTTCTTAATAAAGAAACAATGGGTCGCAGGAGATCATGGTGTCCGGAGCTGAACAGAGATGGATGGAGAATTGTTGGAAGAAAACTTCAAGGTTTACACCAGGATACGATTTCAGGTTCGAATGGTAGAGCTTCTTTCTTGCATTATATGCCAAGAGATTTTCCTAGCCATTATTTTGGTAGCAGAGATCCGCATCTGATTGATAACTTCCCTTCGGAGTCGGAAAGAAGAAACTTTAAGCCCTTATTTGGAAGAACTTCTTGTGTGTTTAATCAAATCTCTTTCCCAAATAACATCCTGATTTTCCCTTTATGGCACTCTGGGATTTCGGTGAACCCTCCGTCTTTAAGAGAAGGAATGCAATCTTAAGTTCTTCACATGAGAAAAGGAATTGGGCAGGATTGAGTTTGGGGAAACATTTCTATGCCGGGAATCCTCAAAACATTTCCTTCGCTCTTTCCTTCCCTAATAATATCCCTCTCATCCAGAAGCATGCCTCATTTGCTCGTATTAAAGGAAATGGTAGAAAGGAAAAATTGGAGAGGGTCACGTAAGCATCAAGACATCTCTAAGAAGCAAGCTGAAGTTGGAAATGCTGTCATCCTTTCCCCTGAACAAAGGGAAAGCAAATATTGGAGAAGAAGTGGCCATGTGATCACTAACAGTAAACTACTCAGACTTTGAAGGAATGGAAAGGAGAATTGAACCAATGGTAGAGGATCGAGTGCATGGAAAAGAGTTGAACATTACCTTTCCAAGAGTCTTTTCTTTCTCCTCAGATCCTGGACTTTCTTCAACGAGCTTTAATTTGTAAGTTTTGGCAACTTGAAGTAGATAAGAAAGTCTATTTCAATGGGTGTCAGAAAATCGGTCTGGTGTTTCAGAGGCTTTTTAGATTGAAAAAGGAAATGGCTTTTTTATATCTTTATTTGAATCTAAGGAAAATAGAGATGAGGTTTTAAGAACAAAATCTTGGTTTTAAAAAAGTTCTAGTCTCCATATGCAAATGTGGCACCCTAACGTTACTCCAAAATCAATATAAAATTTATTCTTGTTTGGCCCAACTTCAGAGTCTTCCTTTGGAATACAAAGAGATTGAGATTATTGAGGCTATTGGAAATTTAATGGGTATATTTATCAAAAATGATTTAATCTTCTTTGTAATCCAAATCTTCCGGTTAGAATGTACTTGCTCATGGATATTTCTAGGAAATTTCCTTCTTCCATGCAGATAAATTCAAAAAATGGAAGTTGGGTTCAAAAGAACCCTTTTTGGCGTGTGGATATTGTCATATGTCTGATCATTTAACTACTTCTTATCCAGATTTTGGATGTTACACTTGTATTGTGGCTTTACTATCTGATTTGGTGATTTCATGTTTTTCTTCTCTTTGCTCTTCCATTGAGGATAGGCTACAAATATCAGATATCTTTCCAAAGATCTCCTTATCATGTCCACCATTTTCATCTTTTGAGTCTCTTTCTAAGAGTTTAGGGCCAATAAGGAGGAAGAGCTCATTGAGTGATTTATAGGAATGCTTTTCATGTCCCCCATTGTCATCTTCGGAGTCTCTTTCTAAAAATTCAGGGCTAATAAGGAGGAAGAGCTCATTGAGTGATTTAGAGGAATGTTTTCAAAGTTGGTATGAGGAAGTTCAAGATAAGATTTTAGAGGAAATAGCGGATCAGGTGCTTAGTGAATATAATGGACGAATAGATCAAAATTTGCCTATTTAGGTAGAGGTAGTGAGTGATCTTGTTTGTCCTAATGGGAATTTGTTTCTTTCACAAAAGAAGGGATGCAAATATATGATTCCATTATGTAAAATCAGAAGTGGTGAGATGTGGAATTCTATTTTCTCCCTATTTTCAGCTTCTTTGAAATGGTGGGACTCCTTTTGGAGGATTCAAGATTTTAGCTCTGAGGAGGTATGCTCTAAAAAGAAAGTGGATACTCTAACCAAAAGTCCAAATTCCCCCTTCAATTGTTGGGAGTTCCTAAAATTCTAGAGCTAAATGAGTCTATGGAAATATATGCTTATCCTCAAGATAGGACTAGATTGCATAACATAAAAGACTTGATGGGGATTGGAAGAGATTTACATTTTCAGCTTGTTTTAACTATATAGGAGAGAAGTTACTTAACAACTGGTGAACTCCTTGGAAACAAAAAGAAAGCATTAATATCTTAAGGATAGAAATGAGTTCATCTTCTAAAATTTAGAATAAAGTCGCCTCAGAGAGCTCAACCTCTATTGTCCAAAAAGCCTACCTAGAGAGAGTGAATTTATTCCAAGACACAGTAAATGATTTGTGAGAAAGTGGAAGTGAAACTTTAACTCCTATTAGAGAAAAATGAGGGAGACCTGTGGGGAGTTCAAACAAGTTGAAAAAAAAGTCAAGTGAAAAGATAAATTTAAAATATTCTGTAGTTCAGAGTCTAAAATCAGATAGAAGGTATATGAGATTGATGGGAAAGAAAAATAGAAAAGGTTCTTTGTCAGTGACCATGAGGAAATCAATCTTGTTGTCCTCTTTGGTTTCTTTGAAAACTGGAGAATTTATACTTCCTATTCAAAAATCCCAAATCAAAAGGAGTATTTGGTTCTTGAGGAAATTGGAGGTTCTCCCTCCTCTCTAGGCATATCTTCTCCTCAAGTCTCTGAACTTGATGAAATAGAGATTGTTTGCCCACTCATTGGGGAACTGGCTATAGTTTGTGACTTTTTAGGTATTTCAAATGCTCAGATAGGAGAAAGCAAAGAATCTTGGAGTGAGAAGCAAAAACTAATACATAAAATCTTAAATCTTGAAGAATCAAAAGAGGAAGAGATTGGATATTAGAAACTGATATCACTTTTTTGGGAGACTGCTAATTAGAAAGAAGTTGAGTCTCTAAGACTACAAGAGAACCTTTTTATAAAACTAAAGCCAGATTGTGGACAATCTCCTGGAAGTCAGAGAGGAAGAAAATTTGCGGTAGATCTTAGGAAATTAGATGGAGAATATAAAAGTAAATTGAAAATTTTATCCCTTTGGAGCTTAGGGAAGGGGAAGATCCCCTCCTTGGTTTAATGAATATACTTTCGTGGAATGTTAGGGAATTGAATGCCCCGAACAAACAACACTTGGTCAAGCATTGCATCAAATCCTCTAAACCAGATGTAGTTTTGCTCCAAGAAACCAAATTGAATAAAGAGTAGATAATATCATTTACAAACAAATTAGGCCTCTGGAAAGTGGAATTTTCTAAACTATAATAAATTGATAAAGGAACTCCCCTATGTGGAGGATGAGGATAAAATGTTAAAGGAAAGGATGGTTTCCTTCACGGATCTACAAAAGTGGGACACCCCCAATATTATAACTGATGATAACAAAATTTAAAGATTTGGACAGATGGAAAGCAAAATTTAAGGAATCAGTCAATGGAGTTCTGAGTTCATTAGTAAAGGGGGACCCAATCAAAAGGACATATATCATTTATTCTTAAGAAAATTCTTGAAATTGACTCATTATACCATACATTTATTCTAGAGGCTGCCACTATAATTGCAAATAAAATGAAGGAAGCTATGAGCAGGTTACAGGGTCCAAAAGACTTCACCTGGTCTACTACAGATGAATTGGACAACTAACATAAGTAGTATTACTCTCTTGAAGAGGAGCAACTAGAGGAGGATATATATATATAATGTATGTCTATATACATATATACATCTATACATATAGATATACATATATGTATATGTATACATATATGTATATGTATACATATACATATACATATATACATATACATATATACATATGTATATGTATATATGTATATGTATATACACACACATATATATATGTATATATATGTGTGTATATATATATACATATATATGTGTGTGTATACATATACATATATAGATATATCTATACATATACATATACATATATGTATATCTACACACACACACACACATATATATGTATGTATACATGTATATATATACATGTATAATTATATACATGTATACATACATGTGTGTGTGTGTGTACACACACACACACACACACAAATACACACACACACACACACACACACACACACACACACACACACATATATATATACACATTTATATATGCATATACATATATACATGCATATACATATATACATACATATACATATATACATACATATATATATGTATATATACATATATGTATATAAACATATATATGTGTATATATGTATATGTATGCATATTGTAGGATTTTGCCAAGATCAAGGGCACAATGAAAAGCATAAAAGAGACAATAGAATGACAAGAACAAACTGTATTCTCATCAATATGCAAAATGATCAACTGGATTAACCAATACAATGAATAGAGGCCTGCTTATATAGGCAAGGCCATATGGATGTATGAGCACACAAATATGACATGTGGCTTAATGAGAAATAAGGGTAGATAAGAAATACTAAGGGTAGGTAGGAGAAATAATATAATATTCCACAAGAGGTGGATGACCCACCGAATGTGGAGTGTAACAACAAAATAAGATCACAAAAGGTGGAATTTCTCCTACAAGCTCTATCCCTATGTGCACACTTCCCTAAGTGTCTCAAATCCAAACTACGAAGAGATGCATTATCCTAAGTTAACTTAAGTAAGTGTAATAATATCGAAAATGAATATTTATTTACACCAACACCCCCCCTTAAGTGCAACTGAGGGGAATGAAGACTCAAGTCAACAATGCAAGATGGGTCTCGACTACTAGGCCATGATAGGTACCCATGTACAATATGCAAATGCAAGCAAAACTATGCAATGCAATCTCTCACAAACGGAGAAAGGGAGAAAACCCAGTGGGAAAAAACTCCCCCCCCAAAAGAGAGATGAATGTACAAAAGACTCTCAAAGAAGAAGGAGAAAACCTCAAAGAGGAAAAAGTCCCCCCCATAAGAGAGGAAGGAGAAGTCAGCTGACCCCCCTTAATGACACATCCCGCACCCCCAAGAGAGCTCGCAACTGCTGGAACTTATTCTTGGTGAAAGGTTTGGTGAATATGTCAGCAACCTGCTCTGTGGTAGGACAATACTACAAATCAATGACCTGCTCCTGGATGAGCTCTCGGATATAGTGCATATGAATCTCGATGTGTTTGGTCCGCTGGTGCTGGACCGGGTTCTTCGAGATCGCAATAGCACTCTGATTGTCACAATGTAGAACTGTCGGCCGTGGAGTGGTGAATCCAAACTCGGTGAGAATCTGCTGGAGCCAAATGGTCTCAGTCGATGTGTTAACAGCGCCTCGATACTCAGCCTCAGTCGAAGAGAGAGCAATAGCATGTTGCTTCTTGCTCTGCCAACAAATGGGGCCCGAACCAAGGTGAAAATTGTAACCAGAAGTAGACTTACAATCAACTAGATCGCCAGCCCAATTGGAGTCTGTGTAACCAACCAAGCGAAGTCCTGTGCCTACTGCATAGTGAATCCCATAGTGATGTGTACCCTGGATGTAATGAAGGATGCATTTGGTGGCTTTCCAATGAAGCTCATGTGGTTCCTACATGAAGCGGGAAACCATGCCAACTGCAAATGAAATATCAGGGCGTGTATGAGTCAAGTAGATGAGACTACCCACAAGTTGACGATACAAAGTGGCATCAACTGGTGGAGAAGAACACTGAGCCTCAAGCTTGACTCCTGAAAGAAAGGGAGTCGGGGCAGGCTTACAATCAGCCATATGAAAGCGTGCAAGTAGATCAAGAGCATACTTGGGCTGCGATAGTGTAATCCCGAAAGGTGACTGTGAAATCTCTATCCCGAGAAAGTAGTGCAAAAGACCCAAGTCAGTCATAGCAAATCTGTCATGCAAAGCAGATTTGACCCTGCTAATGATGGATGAAGTACTCCCTGTAATGATCAAGTCATCAACATAGAGCACAAGTATCAAGTGAGAGTCATCCTGTCGCAAAATGTAGACATTCGGATCGGAATGACACCTGGTGAACCCTGCGGAGAGAAGAAAGGAATCCATCTTGGCGTACCAAGCCCTGGGGGCCTGCTTAAGGCCATAAAGAGATTTCCTTAGTCTGCAAACCAAGGAAGTATCCTGGATGAAACCCTGTGGCTGCTCCATATAAATCTCCTCATCAACATCACCATGAAGAAAGCACTCTTCACATCCATCTGATGTACAACCCAACCATGAGCCGCAACAATAGCAAGTGTCAAACGAATGGAGTTCATCTTGGCTACGGGTGCAAAGGTCTCAGTATAGTCAACACCTGCAACCTGCGAGAAACCTTTCGCAACAAGCCTAGCCTTATACTTATCCACACTACCATCCACTGCAAACTTGGTCCGATAGATCCACTTACATCGAACCATCTTTCTCCCCTTAGGGAGATGGACTAGATCCCATATGTTGTTCCTCATCAAGGAACTATACTCTTCCTCCATAGCTTGGTCCCACTTAGGAACCCCTGATGCTTCCCTAAATGTCTGTGGATCGGAAGCGGTAGCAATGAATGCATGTGGAAGATCCTGATGTTGTGATCGAGTTCTCCGTGTATCTGAAGGATCCCCAACAAGAGAACCCGCAGACTCAAGTGTCTGTCAAGCCCAACGAGGTCTAGGTGGAGGTGGAGAACGAGGCTCCTCAACTTCAAGTGGACCCTGCGGAGGTGTAACCCTGCGAGTCGGCGTTGAAGGAGTCTCACCATCTGAATCACTAACATCACTATCCACAATGGAGGAAGGTGGAGGAGGTAGAGAGGCTAAGCTAGGAGAACTTTCCTCAAAGTGAACACTCCTCTCAATGAACACCTCATGTGTCTCTGGATCCATCAATCTATATGCCTTAACACCCTCACGATATCCAACAAATATGCAAGGTCGACTCTGTGGTTCCAATGCCTTGCATTTCTGCGGAGGTATGTGAGCCCATGCTAGACACCCAAAGACTCTGAAATGTCTCACAATCGGTTTCCTATCAGCCCAAGCTTCAAAAGGAGCAATACCTTGTAAAGCTCTGTGAGGAACCCGATTCTGGATGTGTGTGGCACAACTGATAGCCTCTGCCCAAAAAGCGGGATCAAGAGAACATGCATGTATCATATAGCTAGCCATTTCTTTGAGAGTTCTATTCTTGCATTCTGCAACCCCGTTCTGCTGTGGAGTGTATGCTACAGAATGCTAAAGATCAATCCCCTCAAATGTACAAAAATCCTCAAGTCTTTTGTTCACATATTCCCTTCCATTATTTGTGCGAAGAATCTTGACCACTTTCCCTGATTGTTTCTCCACATGAGTCTTGAAGTCCTGAAATCTGTCAAATACTTCACTCTTATGAATGAGAAAGTAGACCCAAGTGAAGTGGGAGTAGTCATCAATGAAGGTGAGAACATAGTGGGCCTTACTAAATGAAGGTGCTGGAAATGGACCTTCTACATCGCTGTGAACAAGTTGAAGAACTTCCAAAGCTCTCCAAGTTTTCCCTTTATCAAACTTCTCTTCAGGATGCTTGCCCATGGAACAACCTGAACATACACCCTCTGAAAAACTGATTCGAGGTAGACCTGTGACCATGTCTTTAGTGCTTAGCTACTGAAGATAGCAGTAGTTGAGGTGACCAAACCGCTCATGCCATAACTTATTTTCTGAATTTGAATGAGTAAGCAAGGCCCTAGAAGGTGAACTTGGCACAAAGTGGGAGAATGAATAAAACCTTGAGTTGTCATTGACTTGACCCACTGCTACCAAGGCATCATCGTCAAGTTCCTTTACCACAACTGAATCTGGTGTAAACTCAACCTTTTTCCCATTCCCATAGTGAGTGATTTGGTAGATGGAGAGAAGGTTGGCAGACAAGTTAGGAACATAGAGAACATTCTCAAATGTTCCATCATCCATGTCAACTGAACCTTTCCCTTCAACCTCTACTTGTGTATCATCACCTATGTAAATGTGAGGTACCTTAGATGGCTCCAATGAAGAAAACTGCTCCTTTGTAGAACCCATGTGATATGAGGCACCTGAGTCAAGTATCCATTGCTATGAAGAACCTGTTGTAGCCACAAATGCTTGCCCTTTTCCCTTAGACTGTGAGGAAGAAGAAGGAGATGAATCCTTCTTTGTGTAGGCGGATGGCAAGTTGATGTTGTTTTTCTTAAGAAGATTGGTTAATTCATCAACTTGCTTTGCGTGGCATCGATGCTCATCATGACCATACTTCTTGCAATATGCACAAGTTGGTTTATCCTTCTTAGGTGGTGTCCCCTTCTTGGAAGAGGATGAAAAATCGCCTTGTGATGGAGAGGATGATTGTCCTTTTTCCTGGTGTGGCTTAGACTTAGAGTGATTCTTCTTGTTGTTGGAATCTTTGCCTTGACTTCCTTGATTCCCTTGATTAACCACCAAAGCCTTGGACTTTGAAGACTTGAAAAACCCCATGTTCAACAACTTAGATTGCTCCAATATTAACATTTCTGTGAAAGCATCAAATGAAGGCATAACATAAGAACTCCCCACTGTCAAACGATGATTTTGGAAGCTAGAAACAAATGCTGCATATTCTGGTGCAAGCTTATCCAACAAGTTGAATATCAATTGAGCATCCTTTTTGTCAATTCCACAATCCTTAAGCTTTGCTCTTAGCTCATTTGCTTTGGTGACATAATCTTGGATTGTATCAAAACTCTTGGGATCCAAGTTGGTGAGCTCATTGTCAATTTGATAGCCTCTGATTTCATCAACTTGTCCATACAATTTCTGAAACATATCCCAAGCCTCTTTGATTGTTTTACACTTCTCAATGTGAAAAATGAGGTCATCTGATACATACTTGCGTAAAGTTCCAAGAGCCATGCAATTCTTTGTGAGCCATTCTAATTGAGCATTTGGATCAGCCTTAGGATCAGGTGGTGCTGTTATTGTTCCATCTATGTAGTGTGTGTGACCCTTTTCCATTAATTTACTCCATACTTTAATTTTCCATGATGCATAATTATGTGGAGTTAAAGGTGGAAATTTATTAGGACTCATTGCAACAAAAATGGAAAGAGCACAAAGAGAGGCACAATCACACAAGACACCCCCCCAAATTCACTCAATCAAAGAACCCCGCCCAAATGTGATGATTTTGGCACTTTATAAGTAGTGCGTATACAATGGGCCACTTGCAAAAAATGGCAAAGTGGACTTCTGATTTACAATTTTACAACTGCCTCAATAAGGCCAAAAGAGTCTCAAACTGATAATGCAAGAGATCTAACTAAGATCCAAGCAATTTACAAGTACCTAATAGGCCAAATAAGACCAATATCTGAAAGTACAATTTCCACTCAAAATCTCTGAAATTTGATCATAGATTATGAAAGTAGACAAAAAAACATGCACTTTCAAAAAAAACGGCACTTGAAAAGGAGGTCGTATGAGCTCAAACGAGGCCTTTGAAGTTGCAGAATTGAGGATTGGACAGGTATAGTTGAGAGAATCCAAAAATTTCAAAAAAACTATGCACCAAAATCAGAAAATAACCACACCACTGTGAAGAACACGAAATTTTAGCTTATTTCAAAAAAAATTGCACCAAAAAATGAGCAAAAATGAGCAAGATATGGCCTTTCAAAGTTGGACTGCAAAACTAAAAAGCCCAATGGAGAGGGGTCAAATTTTTTTCAAAAAATGTTGATGTGGCGCTGACGTCAGCAAGTCACTGTGTTAAATTTGACAGCTGTATGACCGTTGTGAAAACTTCGCCTCCCTTCTGATTGGGCGTCCGTACTGTACGAACTGCTGACTGGGCAGGTGACTGTGCAGATCTGCTGACAGAGCGTACGGATCTGACAGGGTGTACGGTCTATTGACATGGCGTACTGTTAGTGCGTACGGAGGTCTTTGCGTGTGCCATGTGGCGGGGTCCCGACAGCTGACTGGGCTCCATGTGGCGGCCGAAGGTGACTGGGTGGTCGCCGGAGATCTTTGGCCGGAGAGGAGGTAGCGGTCGCCGGAGAGGAGGAAGCGGTCGCCGGAGAGGAGGAAGCGGTCGCCGGAGAGGAGGAAGCGGTCGGAGGAACCTACTCGGATGGCGGCGATGGGGACGGGCTCCGGAGGGTACACGGTTGGAGCGGGAGGTACACTACAGCGGCGGCGGGAGGACGCGTCAGTGGCAGGTACGGACCTGCAACACCTGCGACATGCAGGTACAAACTGCATGGGGTGGGGGTCTGCGAACCCCTCAAAAATGCAAAAAAAACTTTTTTTATTTTATTTTTTTTTTGATCGCTTTTTTTCGAGTTTTTTGAAATTTTTTTGAAAAATAATTTTTTTTTTCAAAATCCGTACGATAATAGCCAAAATGGGGAAAAAAATTCTCTCACCAAAATAGGTCGACTTTATAGTCGAAATTTATGGAAACGGCCTCCCGAATTCAACAGTGATGTCCAAATCGCTGTATGACGCCCCCAAAAAATGAAGATCCCCAAATCCGAAAAATAGAAGCCTCCAAAATGTCTCCAAAAAACTAATCAATGAAGCCCCAATAGCTCTGATACCATGTAGGATTTTGCCAAGATCAAGGGCACAATGAAAAGCATAAAAGAGACAATAGAATGACAAGAACAAACTATATTCTCATCAATATGCAAAATGATCAACTGGATTAACCAATACAATGAATAGAGGCCTGCTTATATAGGCAAGGCCATATGGATGTATGAGCACACAAATATGACATGTGGCTCAATGAGAAACAAGGGTAGGTAAGAAATACTAAGGGTAGGTAGGAGAAATAATATAATATTCCATAAGAGGTGGATGACCCACCGAATGTGGAGTGTAACAGCAAAATAAGACCACAAAAGGTGGAATTTCTTCTACAATCTCTATCCCTATGTGCACACTTCCCTAAGTGTCTCAAATCCAAACTACGAAGAGATGCATTATCCTAAGTTAACTTAAGTAAGTGTAATAATATCCAAAATGAATATTTATTTACACCAACACACACACACACACATATACATACATATACACACACACAGATATATATGTATATATACATATATATATTTATATATGCATATACATATATACATACATATACATACATACATACATACATATATACATATACATATATGTATATATACATATATGCACACACACACACATACATATATACATATACATATATGTATACACACACACACACACACACACACACACACACACATAAATATATACGCTAAGGATATTCTCTTTGACTTTGCTAAAGCCTCTGGTCAACACATCAATCTCAATAAAAGTGCCATCTTCTTCTTGAATAGTCCCCCTAGACTTCAAGCACATATTGTTCATATCCTCAATTGCAATCGGTAAAAAATACTCCTTCCTCTTATTGGGGTATGCCCCTCACCCATGGTTTTGTTGCTAATTTTGTGTGCATCTCTCTTACAAAATGAATTAGCAAGAAATTGGTTCTTTAAAATGGGGTCCTTAATAGTGTTGGTAAGTGACAACTTCTCGAAGCCTCATGTTGTAAAGTACGTATATTTGCCTCCTTTCTTTTTTTTCTATCCCTAAGAATTTGACATAAAAAATTGAACAAATCTAAAGAAGATTTACATATTTTTGCACTGAAAGTAAGACTACAATTCATTTTGTTGATTGGGATATAGTTTACAAACACAAGTCTAATGGCAGCTTGGGCATAAGAAAGATTAGCCTTATGAACAATGGTCTCTAAAAAAATAGCTATAAAATGATCAAACATGAGTCTAATTGGGCTAATATCATGAAATTTAAATATCCTAGTGGTTGGGAAGGATCTACCTTGCTACACGCCAAGATATTACCAAGTGGTTTCATTATCCCAACTAGAAAGAGTTTCTCTAGAAAGTTAAACAATGTGAAAATAACTTAGTAAGGAAAATCTTGAATCTAGAGTGCTACTCTACAGTGCACATACATCTCGTACTATTCCCTTTGAAGATTTATTTGATGAAATTTTGTATTATCCAATGCACGAGTATAGGCGTATCCATTTTTCTAACAACTTTCTTTATAACAGATCTAGCAATGTACCTCTAGCAACATACTTCATACATTAGGATTTTATCTTGGACTATATATAAAACATTACACAGATTTTAAATTTCATAGATTTTTTGTCTATTCCTCTTTTGCCCTTCACCACACGCAAAGACAATTCCTATTGATCAATAGGCACTCAAATCAGAAGATCTCTAAAAAAAATTGACCATAAAAACACAAACTCATAATGATCTCTCATCCTAGGGTCTTAATGTTTCCAAACAAGGACAATTAGATTCATAGAGGCCAATGCTATTTTGCTTACTATAGCCTTCTCCACACAACCATAATATTTTACAAAAGAACTAAAATATTTCAGACTACAAAATTTAGTTGAGCATCCCTCCTTTTGTAATAACACCCATGCTTTGTGTTTTCGCATTGACAAGGATACTAAAATTTGCAATGCAAATCTCCAATGCATAAAATGCCTACATTCTTTTTCGCGTCCTACAGTCCCCCTGGAAGTCTATGCTAGAAAATACCAATGAAGTGACATTTTGGAGTATCATCAATCATCACGCCTATCCCTTTCTCTCTTATTATCTACATGGCCTATTCAAAGTCCATACAAATTCCTTCTCCATAGAAAGAAGTTGAGTCTCTAAGACTACAAGAGAACCTTTCTAGAAAAATAAAGCCAAATTGTGGACAATCTCTTGGAAGTCAGAGAGGAAGAAAATTTGCGGTAGATCTTAGGAAATTAGATGGAGAATATAAAAGTCAATTGAAAATTTCATCCCTCTGGAGCTCAGGGAAGGGGAAGATCCCCTCCTTGGTTTAATGAAGATACTTTCGTGGAATGTTAGGGGACTGAATGCCCCAAACAAACAACACTTGGTCAAGCATTGCATCAAATCCTCTAAACCAGATGTAGTTTTGCTCCAAGAAACCAAATTGAATAAAAAACAGATAATATCATTTACAAACAAATTAGGCCTCTGGAAAGTGGAACTTTCTAAACTATAATAAATTGATAAAGGAACTCCCCTATGTGGAGGATGAGGTTAAATTGTTAAGGGAAAAGATGGTTTCCTTCACGGATCTACAAAAGTGGGACACCCCCAATATTATAACTGATGATAATAAACTTAAAGATTTGGACAGATGGAAATCATAATCTAAGGAATCAGTCAATGGAGTTCTGAGTTCATTATTAAAGGGGGACCCCAATCAAAAGGACATATATCATTTATTCCTTAAGAAAATTCTTGAAATTGACTCATTATACCATACATTTATTCTAGAGGTTGCCACTATAATTGCAAATAAAATGAAGGAAGCTATGAGCAGGTTACAGGGTCCAAAAGACTTCCCCTGGTCGACTACAGATGAATTGAAAAACTAACATAAATAGTATTACTCTCTTGAAGAGGAGCAACTAGAGGAGGATGAGTAGGAATATATGTATATATATACATGTATATATGTGTATATATGTGTATATATGTGTGTATATATATACATACGTATATGCATATATATACATATATACTAATATATATATATATATATATATATATATATATATGTCTACACACATATATACATATGTATACATATACATACATATACATATATACACACACATGTGTGTGTGTGTGTGCGCATACATATACATATATAGATATATCTATACATATATGTATATCTACACACACACACACACAAATGTGTGTGTGTGTGTATATATGTACATATATAGATATATCTATACATATATGTATATCTACACACACACACACAAATGTGTGTGTGTGTGTGTGTGTGTGTGTGTGTATATGTATATGTGTCTATGTCTATGTGTATATATATCTCTGTGTGTGTGTACACACACACACACACACACACACACACACATATATATAAACATATACATATATGTATACACACACACACGTATATATATATATATATATATATATATATATATATATATATATATATATATATATATATATATATATATATATATGTATGTATAAATATACATATATATATGTTTGTTTGTGTGTGTGTATATATGTGTGTGTGTGTGTGTGTGTGTGTGTGTGTACATATATATATATATATGTTTTTGTGTGTGTGTATATATATATATATGTTTGTGTGTGTGTGTATGTATATATATGTATGTGCACACACACAGAGACACAGACACATATGTGTGTGTATATATATATATCTCTCTCTATATATGTATATATATGTATGTATGTGTATATATGTATATGCATGTGTGTATATATATATATACACACATACATATACATATATACACATACAGACATATATATACATATACATACATATGTATGTATGTATGTATGTATGTATGTGTATATATGTATATATATCTACACACACACACACACATATATTTATATATGCATATACATACATATGCATATATACATACACATACATATATATACATCATTCTCAATAAAAGTGCCATCTTCTTCTTGAATAGTCCCCCTAGACTTCAAGCACATATTGTTCATATCCTTAATTGCAATCAGTAAAAAGTATTCCTTCCTCTTATTGGGGTGTGCCCCTCACCCATGGTTTTGTTGATAATTTTGTGTGCATCTCTCTTATAGAATGAATTAGCTAGAAATTTGTTCTTTAAAATGGGGTCCTTAATAGTGTTGGTAAGTGACAACTTCTCGAAGCCTCATGTTGTAAAGTACGTATATTTGCATCCTTTCTCTTTTTTCTATCCCTAAGAATTTGACATAAAAAATTGAACAAATCTAAAGAAGATTTTCATGTTTTAGCATTGAAAGTAAGACTACAATTTATTTTGTTGATTGGGATATAGTTTACAAACATAAGTCTAATGGCAGCTTGGGCATAAGAAAGATTAGCTAATATCATGAAATTTAAATATCCTAGTGGTTGGGAAGGATCTACCTTGCTACACACCAAAATATTACCAAGTGGTTTCAATGTCTTAAACAATCTTTTGAAAATTAGGGATGCCATTGTTTAGGGAATGATGTTGCAAATCTGTAAAGGTGATATGATTTTATTTTGGGATGACCCTTAGATCTCAAATACTCCTCTTTATTGGTATCTTACCTACTTTATGGTTAGACTGACTCTAGATTTAAGACTTGGAAGTTTTGTCAAGGCTTACTTGGACTCATCATTCTTTTCCCCTAATTGGAATTTTTTTCCGAATTGGGTTGGCATTCATCTCTATACCATTATTGAGGATCTCCTGACTTGTATTTGAGGTCAAATGTGCTAAAACATCTACATAAGGACACTCTCATTTGGCCTGATTAATGCAATGAGGTGTATTATGTCACACCATATTTTAACCTACTTGAACTTGTTTGGCCCCATGTTTTGAAATGGACGAACCTATGAAAGAGAAATGTTATTCCTAAAATTCATTCCTTTTGGTGGACTACTTACAATCAAAAAATCCTTAGGATTGATAACCTTTAGAAAAGAGAGATGTATTTGGTTAATAGGTGCTTCCTTCATGGATAGGACAAGGAATATATTGACCATCTCCACTACAGCTAAGTTACAATGTCAAAAAAAAGTAAGTTAGCCAATTCTTTATTTCTTGGGGGTGGTCGAGAGATACTAAAAGTATGTGTAAGAGGTAGTTTTCCCCTTTTTTTCATCCCCTCATAAATGAATAATCTTGGATGTTGTTCTTTCACATTAGTTGGGGCATCTACAAGGAATCTAATAAAAAACTCTTCAAGAATAAAAATTCCCTAGGCGTATCCTCATGGAGTCCATTTGTGATTATATAAAAGAAAATATTTAACAAGGTGCCCTTAAAAATCCATCTAAGAACTAGATTGACCTAGTAATTGAAATAGCTAGAACCTAGGACATCTCAAGATTTTTGTGCAATGTAGACATCACTAAAACGTACACTAGGGCAATAAATTTTGGTCCCCCTAATCCTATCTATTTAAAACATAATTTTGATGGCTTTTCTCATGGGAATGTGAGATAAGTCAGAGGTGGTGGTGGTAGGCAAGACCACAAATAGAGGGTAATATTTTCCTAGATATCATCAACCTTAGAGAGAAAATTTTACACTTTGTTGAGGTGGTTGTAGCCTTTCATGGCATCCTAATAATAAACAATAAAGGAATTAAAAATATCATTGTAGAAGGTGTTTTGTTGAGTTTTATCAATCTCATGAATGATATGGAAAATCCAAGTTGGTTGATCCATGACTTTATAGCTAGAACCTATAACCACACCAATTCTCTCCAGCATCACATGGCTACATGTGAATAGAGAATACAATGAGCTCATGGATCTTCTTGCATACCTTCCTATGTAGAATAATTATTAGTTTGTATGCAATGAAGTGTCCTCTCACTAACTCACATATCATAAAATTTACACCTGGATTCAGATGGAATTTCAAATTAACTTTTTGTCATCTTTGGGAAAGCCTTCTCATATATATTTTATGATACCATTCAGGTCCATTAGTTTCTTCTCCTGATGTATTTGAACCTACTTCTCTCATCTCCTTCCTTCAGCTCTAGTTTTCATTGTCTCGTTTAGTGTTTACTAATTGGTGACCATCGGTGGAGATCTAGTTCAAGTTGAAGCCAAGGAGCATGAAAATTTTAAGAGTAACATATAGGGATATTTTAGAGGAGAAATTTTTTTTCCCTATACATTGTGTCTATGTCGATATTTGATTGATCCCTACAAAATATAATTGCATAATCTTTGAAGAATAGAGTAGTGAATATGAGGGGCATCTCCTTCCAAGTATTGACAAAGACCACTACCATGGATATCCCTCATCAAGGTGTGCAAATGGCGACAAAATAAATAAAAGATGGTTATAGGGAGGCCATACATACATTTTGGAAAGTAGTGCGAAGTGTTAATTGATTCCAAAATAACTTTAATCTAGAAGATCTCCTCAGTGTTTGGTCTAGAGATGCCAAAGTCCTCATGAGGTGTGTAACTCTAGAATATTGTTATAACAAACTTCATGCTTTCGTGTTCCCAATGCTCAACCATTTTAGACATCACATTAAGTTAAACTTTTCATTATAGATTTATACTTTTGTAGATGAGTTTATTAATTAATTCTGTGGCTCAGGAAAACCCTCCTTCACCAGGGTTTGATTTTTTGTGTCTTCCAATATAATCTAGCCTTTACCACAATTTTTAACCATAAGCCCAAAGTTGTCAATACTTTCATTTCGTTGCAACATGTAAGCCCCAAATGGACTTAGGTGCGATCTAAGATGGTACACACCAAAATAGGGGCAAAAATGTAGTAAAAATTGTGCAAGGTTACAATTTAAAACATTACAGTTTTTGATTAAGGCAAAAATAGGTTTCGAAGGGACTTGAAACTCTTTACAAGAAGATTACATATAAAGTATCATTAAAGCCCAAAAAAACAAAACAAACTAGAAAAAAAGGACTAACAGAAAACAAGATGCACATAAAGAACCTTAGCGCAACACCAAAACAAAGCCAACAAAGCGCCAACAGGAGAACACAACAACACCACCAAAAAAAACAACACTAAACCAAGATCTTTAAAGTTTTAGTAGCTTTAGCTTCAAGTCGATTCATCTTCTGGGCCACTTCCTTCAACATTCGGATGTCCTGAAGCAAATGAGTAGTCTTCTTCTTCATACTTGCCCTCAATTTATGACATTATAGTTACTAATTTGATTCACGAAGAATTGATTGGTTGGATAAATGATATGGAAGAATATTCGCCATAAAAAAAATTGATGATCTAGAAAGGCTCAGATTTGATAGTATTTGTTGAAAGGTCATGTTATAATTTGGTGTATGCAAAAGTGCTCTGAAAATGTTCTTGACCATTGCATGATCAAGGGAGATAAATGTTTAGAGCTCCTACTAGGATTATCATCAGCTATGTAGTTTATGAACTTGTTGTATTTGACCATATGGTCTCTTGTAAAGGAAATTATTTACTCATGTTTTGCCTATCTTTTGGCTTATGTACTTAGACATTGTATCGAAATCTGCTATCATGACTCCATTCTTATACATTTGAGAAAATTGAATTTAATGTATTCTTAAGTGTGTATGGGATTAATGCAATTATGTAATTTAATATTATAATAATATGGAGGTCCTTACATCAGCCCTAATGTCGCTCATACAACTAACACCTATTTTTTGGCCTCAGAGTCCAACACAATCATATTAATGACTAGGCACTAGGCACCTAAGGGCTATTTATCGTCCTTTGTTACCCACAAAAGAATCCATGTAGGTTGATATTTTAAAACTGAGATGATTTTGATGAAGGAGACAAAGAATTATAAATGAGATATCATTGGAAAGATCATTCATCTAGCTTTGGAAAATTTATTTCTTAGTATTTTTCTATTTAACAATATTTATAATAGATTGTAGTCAAGATTCCTTTTTGGACTTCTAAGCGCATAACTTTTTTCTAGTTTGTCTAATTTCGGTGATTCTAGCAGCATTTGAAAGGTTATTAGGAGCTCTCTCATTCTATCTATGCATTTTTTCCATATTCAGCTCTAGGTACTATCTATTGATTTTTTGCAATTTTTGGCATCTACTTGATTACTTCAAAAAAATCCTAGAATTTAACCTCCACTCCATTTTTCTTGTCCCACATTTATTTGGATGTCTTTTTCCCCAAACTATGTCAAAAAACCATCTCATTTGAAGATTGCATTTGTCTTTCTTATCCTTCATGCCCTGTCCACAATGAAACAAAGATGAATGCTCGATAAATGATTTATTCAACATAGAGGAGAAGATTTAATATAATGCATGGTAGTTATAGATTTGATAGTTAGACAATTACCAACCAAATACCTAACAAATGCAATGTAATACTAATTAATGCTAACATTCCATAATTGTGACAACATTCCCCCCTTATTGCATTGATCCTAAAAACATATTACTTCACCAAGCCCTAGGGATCTCCGTTAAGGCTTAAACAAAAAAAAATGGTGATTACAAAAAAACAAATACATATATTTTTGAAGATATTTCCTTGAAGAACCAAATCATAAATCAAGTGGAACTCACACAAGTTTCCTTGTGACTCGAGTCATAAAGGTGTGGCTCAAAGTTGAATCCTTGAGCTCTCAATCCTGAACTCTTAAATCAAAGACACAAAATTATTCTCAACAAAAATCATTCATATTATTTCTTGACCCTTGTAAGGTGAATATTCTTGATCACAATGTTGTGAACTCTCTTGAAAACCATCTATACTTGAGCTCTCCACCAAACTCCAAACTCGTCTCCAAAAATAAAAAGTTTATAATACACGTATTTATGAAGTTTGTTAGCATCAATAACGGAAAGAAAGAAATGCTAAATAGAAAAGGATTCTTAGTCAAACCATCAACTCAGAGAGAGAATCTAACTTGAGATGATGGAAATTCTCCATCTTTTTTGTGCCTCTAGCCTCTAGGTTGACCTTTTTTAGTCCCTACCCTTCAAAAGTGGCGCCATAA
Source organism: Cryptomeria japonica (assembly GCF_030272615.1). Lineage (NCBI taxonomy): Eukaryota > Viridiplantae > Streptophyta > Pinopsida > Cupressales > Cupressaceae > Cryptomeria > Cryptomeria japonica. The sequence continues at coordinate 279,883,807 of NC_081411.1, forward strand.
GAAGTAATACAACCTCCCAAAGAGGGGTAACAACTACAATAGATTGTTGATAAACTAATCCATTAGTAAGTTCATACTTCAAGGCTTCCATTGGAGACATGCAACTTTTTATATCAATTTCCTTGAGGACTTGTCCAATTGTTTTCCATCCAATCTTAAATAGTAGTTTGACCATATTTATCTTGTGAAATCTTATTTTATTTGATTGAACCTCAACATTTTACAATTCCTCACTTATCCCTCCTACTAGTTGATGTAACTTAATTTGGACATCAGACATGGCAAGTTGTTTTTCCCTAATTACTACTACAATGACTATGGTTGCAGTTGATGCACATTTTCTTAAACCAATAGTGGATACATCCACTTCATGGAATGAAATTGTATGATTTCACTTCTACCTATTGCAAATGAGGCACATGCTATTTTGACATGAGAAAAACCATTGTAGGATCAAATGCCTAGAATGACAAAAAAATAATTCAATAGGGGTGTGTTTGCCATGGAGGATATTAGACAAGAGAAATATTGATTAGCAATAAATTCACTATGATTGATATTGCTATAGATGATCCCAACTAGAAAGAGTTTCTCTAGAAAGTTAAACAATATGAAAATAACTTACTAAGGAAAATATTGAATCTAGAGCACTACTCTGCAATGCACATACATCTCATACTATTCCGTTTGAAGATTTATTTGATAGAATTTTGTTTTATCCAATCACGAGTATAGGCGTATCCATTTTTCTAACAACTTTCTTTATGACAATTCTAGCAACGTACCTCTAGCAGCATACCTCATACATCAGGATTTTATCTTGGACTGTATATAAAACATTACACAGATTTTAAATTTCATAGATTTTTTGTCTATTCCTCTTTTTCCCTTCACCACACGTAAAGACAATTCCTATTGATCAATAGGCACTCAAATTAGAAGATCTCTAAAAAAACTTGACCATAATGACACAAACTCATAATGATCTCTCATCCTAGGGGCTTAATGTTTCCAAACAAGGACAATCAGATTCACAGAGGCCAATGTTATTTTTTTTACTGTAGCCTTCTTCTCCACACAACCATAGGGTGAACTCACAATAATGGTTCCCACTTTTTTGCCACTTTTGACACTGAGATGAATAATTTTAAAATAATCTTCAACTTCCGACAACTATAACTTTTAAACTATTAAGAATTTGAAGATGATGTACATTAGTGATTTGTAGCATTTTGCCTGTAGATTCTATATATAGTTTTTTCAAATTTTTTTGAAGGATTTTTTTTAAAAAATTTCCATCTCCCTCGAAAAATAGTTTTTTACAACAAACTACATTTTTAAAGAGTGATGTGCCTCCCAAAACGCATAACTTTTTTTCTATAAACGATAAAAACTCAATTCTTTCAAATTTTGGTTTTTAACATTAATATCCAGGGCTTGCAGTTTGTTTGATAGTGATATGCTCAGTATTTTTCATTTTATTAAGTTTTGAAGTCCGACTAGTCATAATTTAGACATAGGTTTAAGTTTGAACACATAATTTGTTCTATATATATCAAAATTCAATTTTATTTTTTTTGTTAGAAAGAAGACATCAATACCTGGGGCTTAGATATTTTTCAGAAATTTTTTGAATTAGTTTCCTATTTTTCCCAATGCGTTGAATAGAGAAGTTCATGTTCCGTGAAAAACCTATGTTTGGTAAAATTAAAAAAACAAGTTCATAATAAACTCAATATGTAATAAAATTATAGTCATTGGAAAGCTTGCTTCAAGGAATACAATAAAACATTTTGGGTTGTCAAGATCATTCCATTTGAGCCTTCAACCAGAGGTTTGAAGGCCAAAAATCTGCAAAAAAATGTAGAAATCTTAAGAGAAGTGTTAAAAAAGGGGTTCAAATGAAGGGGGATTCGAGCGAAACCCCATTTTTAGGGGGGTTTGAATGAAGGGGGGTTCGATCGAATCCCCCTGCTATCATTGAAAAATGACATAAACAAGCATTAAAGGTGCTTCGCTCGAAAGAGGTGGTTCGAGCGAAGTGGGGGCTTCGCTCGAACCCTAAAGGGTAGTCCGTTCAAACACCCCCACTTCGCTCGAACCCCCCCCTAAACAAAATTCTCCACTTTCGCCAATTTCCTTTGTTGGAAAAAGTGGGAACCATTAATGTGGGATAGCCCCATAATATTTTACAAAAGAACTAAAATATTTTAGGCTGCAAAATTTAATTGAGCACCCCTCCTTTTTTAATAACACCCCTGCTTTGTGTTTTTGCATCGACAAGGATACTAAAATTTGCAATGCAAATATCTAATGCATAAAATGCCTACATTCTTTCTCTCATCCTATAGTCCCCCTGGAAGTCTATGCTAGAATATACCAATTAAGTGATATTTTGGAGTATCATCAATCATCACGCCTATCCCTTTCTCTCTTATTATCTACATGGCCTAGTCAAAGTCCATACAAATTACTTCTCCATCGCTTGGTAGAACTATCACATAACCAAAACGTTACATGCTCTAATACCATATAGATTTTGTTTCATCTTTGGGATAGTCTTCTCATATAGATATTGTGATACAATTCAAGCCCGTTAGCTTCTTCTCCTAAGGTATTAGAACCTAACTCTCTCATCTCCTTCCTTGAGCTCTATTTTTTATTTTATTGTTTAGTGTTTACCAATTTGCATCCATGGGTGGAGATCTAGTTAAAATTTAAGCCAAGGGCATGAAAATTTTAAGAGTAACATAGAGATTTGGCATGTTTTGGAGGAGAAACAAATGGCCCCGTACATTTTGTGTATGTAAACGTTTGATCAATCCCTATCAAAAGAATTTGCAAAATCTGTGAAGGACATAATAGTGACTATGATGGGCACGTCCTTCTAGGTCTTGACAAAGACTACTACCATGGAAATCCCCAATTAAGGTGTGCAAATGGTGAAAAAACCAATAGTTGGCTATAGGGATGCAATGAATGCATTTCTGAAAGCAAGGGAGAAGGTTAATTGACTCCAAAATAACTTTAATCTAGAATCTCTCTTTATTGTTTTGTCCAAGCATGCCAATGTCCTCATGAGGTCCATAGCTCTAAAATATTGTTATAAGAAGCTTCATGCTTTTGTGTTCCCAATGCTCAACCGTTTTGTAGATCACATTATGTTAAAATTTGTATTAAATAGATTTATATTTCTGTAGATGAGACTATTACTAAAATGCTTGGCTTAGGAAAGCCCTCCTTCACCAGGGTTTGATTCTTTGTCTCTTTCCATATAATCTGGCCCTTACCACAATTTTTAACCATAAGCCCAAAGTTGTCTACCATTCCATTCCAGTGCAACATGTAAGCCCTAAATAGACCCAAGTGAGATCTAAGATGGGACACACTAAAGTAGGGGCAAAAAAGGTGGTATAAATTGTGCAAGGTTACAAAACTTAGGACATTGCATTTAGCGATTTGAAACATGAAGAATTGATTGGATGGATAAATAATATGGAAGAATATTAAGCATAAAAAAATTAATGATATGGAATCGGCCCGGATTTAATATAACTATGTTGAAAAATCATGTTGTTTTTGATTAGGGGAAAAACAGGTTTTGAGGGGACCTAAAACCCCATACAACAGGTTTTGGAGGGACCCGAAACCCCATACAACAGGTTTTGGAGGGACCTGAAACTCAATAGATTTTACCGGGATCTCGAACCCAACAAAGCAGGTTGCTAAAAGAAATAAACAATGAAAAACCGCAACCAAAATCCAGCAAAGATGACTAAAACCAGCAACAACCAGCATAGTCACGCCACACCCAACAAAGCTATAACTCAAAACTATAGCACTGAAGAGTAATAATCGAGGGTATACCAAGCACCCTCATCCAACTTTCAGGGTTTTGAAAGGTACCCCTAACCTTCAATAACAACACCAGATTACAACAGATATTCATACAATTTGAATTTGGCTAGTAGGGGTTTTGAAAGGCTCCCTCAACCTTCAAACTGGGTTTTAAAATGGAACCCAAAACCAGCAACCAAGGGTTTTGCCAGGCATCCTCAACCTTAAATGAAGAGCTCAGAACTCCAAACACAAGATTTTCCCCAAACCAAAGACAACAGAAAGACAGATTAGGCCCTTTAAAACTATTAGCAATCGGCCTGCTTATAGGATAAACCAGGAACCCACAACTAGAAAAAGGGGGAACAAAGACCCCAAAAACCAGAAGGAAGGAGGCCAAACCAAGAAACAACAAAAAGGAACCAGTCTAGGAGACAAGCTAGGAGTCTGGAAAAAAGAACTTCCAGACCCACCCAAGGAGACACCCATGAGAGAAGAAACAAGAATCCATAGCCAGCAGCAAGAGGAGCACCAAAAGTCGAAAATCCCCAACATTCCATCTCTCCACCTCAATAGGAAAGAGCTCCACCTCTACAGGATGAAGAATGAAGCAGAAAGACAACAACCAACACTCTCCAGCAACAAGCAGAAACAAGCCCTTTCCCCTCCACCAAATGTCCACCTCCATAGGAAATATGGTCACCTCTAACAGACAAGGAGGGGAAAAGAACAAGAGCCAAGAAACCCCTCTCAAAGGTTCGCACCAAAGACAACTCTC